>NW_023277363.1:0-171068 GCF_003668045.3 Cricetulus griseus | reverse complement strand
GAATGGGAAAGGGACAAGAACTCCTGAGAAAATTGGGATCATGGGGGAAGGGTGAGGGAACCAGGAGAATGAGAAGGGGAGAAGAGGAGGGGTGAGGAGGACATGAGGGAGCAGAAAGGTTGTATCAGGGGAAGAGTAGTAGAAAAGAAGAAAGGAGATACTATAATAGAGGGAGACATTATAGATTTAAAGATAAATCAGGTACTAGGAAATGTCTGGAGAGCTACAAAGATGACACCATCTGACAATCTAAGCAACAGAGGAGAGGCTTCCTTAAATGCCCTCTACTGATAATAAGATTGATGACTAATACATATGCCATCATTTAGCCTTCATCCTGCAGCTGGTGGAAGTATAAGCAGACACCCACACCTAAACCTTGAACTGAATTGAAATCCACATGCAAAAAGGAGGACTGATGAGCAAAGTGGTCCATACCAGACTGGTGAAACCCACAGAAAGTGTTGAACTGAAGAAGGGAAAAGTCTTGGTCCCCAGACTGATAGCTGGGAAACCATCATGCAAATGATCCAGCCCCACTGGATTTGGTTGTCTGTGAGGAAACCGTGGAAATCTGTGGGGCCTCTTGCAGTGGATCAGTACTTATCACTACAATAGGAATGGACTTTAGTAGCCCATCCCACATGGAGGGATACTCTCTGAGCCTAGGCCCTATCCCAAAGAATATGACAGACTTTTAAGACCTCCTATGGAAGGCCTCACCATCCCTGGGGAGCAGAAAGGGTATGGGATGGGAAGGATATTATTTGGAGGCGGGGCAGGGGTAGAGGGGAGGAGAAGGATTTGGTAATGACATGTAAAATAATTTTCTTTCCAAGAAAAAAAGAAAAAAAAAGAAAATCTCACAAGATTAATTCAAATAATACAAAAGCAAAATTACGTCACACCTCTGACTTTCAGGTCTCACCAACACCACTTCATTCATTCTAGTGTCATTGGGAGCTACAGTTTTTCATGCAGTATACATTTATCCAATTGACACAACCCACAAATGTTCTTTTCAATTAGTCTTTGGTGTGGTTCAAGACCTCTGGCGTCTGGTACACCATCATCACAAGACCCTCACCAAAAACTCCTCTCAGGCATCCTGCTGTTGCCCCACTCACGGCGATCCTGCTGCTATACTTATATAGTACCTTTATCTTCATTCACTGCAGCAAATCATAGATGGGGTAGATATTGGGTTGGGCCAAACCGTACCCCAGATTGTGGGTCTGCATGGTAGCTGAGTTGGTCAATCTGGGCAAATTGGACTTCCACCCTTAGCCAAGGGGCAGAGCCTGCTCTCCTTAGCCTATGCCATGGGGCCAGCTCTCCCATAACCATGATGAGGTGTGGGGTCAACTCTCCAGAGTGAGGGGACCAGCTCTTTTACTGCAGGGTCCAGTGAGGGATAGGGCCAGATATCCCAGGTCGAGTGAAGGGCAGGGCCACTCACCATGGCCCTTAAATTTTAACTTCCATTGTGTCTATGACCCCTCATGGTTACACCGGCCAAGGACAACAATACAGAACCCTACTGCAGTGGGATAACAGATACAGACAAAAGCTCATAGTCGATATCACCATGGCCATGGTGGCAGTGAAGATCACCTAGATTAATTTGCCATCAGAAGTAGCAGGACCCTTGGGTTATATAGTCACAGGTAGCTCACTAGACCCCAGGCATCCACCCACTACTTTGTGTTAACTGGAGACATGGACATGGACTCAGCTCCAGGATCTGGTAAGGCCGGTGCCCCAGACATGACCCATGGCAGCAGTCTGATCCTGTACAGCACAATGACCCCAAAAGACAGCAAAGGCCGCCCACATCAGCATGGCTCTGTTGGAGTCATTGCCCTGGACACCTTTGTGGTCACCGCTTGCAGCCTAGAACCCAGGCATCTGTGTGGCCTCTGGCGGCAAGGTGGGCAAAGAATATCAACACAGACATGGTCCTCAGTAGTAACCTGGGCTTGTATGATACCATGGTCCCAGTTGACAGTTTAGCCCATTCAGATCAGCATGGCCCTAGGGGCAGCCTGACCCTCGGGCACCAACAAGGCCCAGGTTGTCCCCCAGCCTTTGACATCATCAGACATGGACATGGACAACAACACAGTACCTAGCTGCTCTAGGGTCATGGACACAGACATGACCCTGAGAAACAGCTCAGGATAGATGTCAGGATGGCCCCTTGGAGCAGCTAAAGCCACTAAGATCAACATGTCTCAGTGGCAACACAACCTTTGATGAACACAAACATAGCCACAGGTGGTGGCCCAGACCATGAGCATCCTTGTGGCCTTTGGTGGCAACAGATTTCTAGAATATCAACACAGTCCATGGCTGATATAGGACCATAGACCAACGACATGGCCCTTAGCTGAAGCCTGGGTCTGGATTTTACCTTGACCCTCAATGGCAAACAGGCCACTTAAGGATGTCATTCTTTTTACAGCGGAGTAGTAATCCATTGTGTAAGTATATTACATTATCTTTATCCTTTCTCGTATAGGATATATGAGGGACATCTGGGTTGTTTTCAGTTTCTGGCTCAAGCAGTGAACATTGTTGGGCAAGTGGCCTTTTAGTAATGTGAAACATTCTTTGGGTATATGAATAAGAGTGATATATACAGATCTTGGTGTAAATGGATTCCCAAGTTTCTGAGGAACCACCATACATATGAGGAATCCCACAGTGTCTCTGGTTTACAGTACCACTAGCAATGGAGGAGTGGTCCCACTATTCTATATCCTCACCAGCATGAGCTGCCATGTGTATTATGAATCTTAGCCGTTCTGAGAAGTGTGACATGGATTCTCAAGTTAGTTTTGACGTGCACTTTTCTGGTGGCTAAGGATGTTGAGCATTTCTTTAAGCATATTTCTGCCTCTATTGAGAATTCTGTTTAGACTCCTTGTTGTGATTGGATTATTTGGTTTTAAGAAATCTAGTTTCTTCAGCTCTTTATATATTTTGGATATTAGCTCTCTATCAGATATATAGTTGGTAAAAAAAACTTTTCCCTTTCAGTAGCCTGCTACTCTGTTCTAATGACAGTGACCTTTGCCGTAGAGAAGAGAAAGTTTCACAAATTTCCTTTAATTATTATTGCTCTTAATGCCAGTATCAACGTTGTTCTGTTTGGAAAGTCTTCTCATGTGCCAAAGACTCTCACACACTTTCTATTCTATCAGGTTCAGTGTATCTGTGTTCATGTTGAGGGTTTTGATCCATTTGCAATTGATTGTTGTGTAGAATTATAAGTATGGGTCTATTAGCTTTCCTCTACATGAAGTCTTCTAGTTTTATCAGTACCAATTGTGGAAGATACTCTTGTTTCATTCCATTTATTATATTTCTGGCTTCTTTATCAAAAATCAGATGTCCATAGGTGTGTGGGTTTATATCTTCAATTTAATTCTGTTGATTGAAATATCTGTGTGTATGCCACTTCCATGCTGTTTTTACTACTGTAGCTCTGTAATACAACTTGAAATCATGGATGGTGATACATCTGGATACTCTTTTATTTTTCAAGATTATTTGAGCTATCCTCAATTTTATTTGAATTTGAATATTGTTTTTGGTAACATGGCCATTTCAACTATGCTAATCCACCAATCCACGAACATGGATTTCTTTTCATTTCCTGGTATTTCCTTGAGTTATTTCTTTGAAGACATGAAGCTTTTTTTTTTCATCATACATGTCTTTCACTTACTTGGTTAGAGTTACACTCAAAATATTTTATACTATTTGAGGTAATTGTGAATGGTATTGTTTCCCTAATTTCTTTCTCAGTTCATGTGCCTTATGTATATAGGTATGCTACTTACTGTTTGAGATGATCTTGCATCCTGCTACTTGCTGAAAATATTTATCAGCTGTAGAAGTTCACTGGTAGATTATTTGAGTAACGTATTGAAACTCTCACATCATCTCCAAATAATAAAACTTTAACTTGTTACTTGCCATTTTGTATTCCCTTGATCTCCTTAAGTTGTCTTACTGTTCTGACTAAAACCATATTCAATAGGTATGGAGAGAAGAAAGCATAGTCTTGTTCCTGAGTTTACTATATTTACTTTAAGTTTCTCTCCATTTAAGCTGATGTTGGCCATATTCTTGCTGTAAACTACCTTTCTTACCTCATATCCGTGGTATTCCTAATCTCACTAGGACTTATGTCATGATTGGATTGGATTTTGTCAAAGGCATTTTCTTCATCTAGTGAAATGATCAGGTGTGTATTTTTTCATTTTGCTTACATTTTCAATAACATTTATTGATTTTTGTACACTGAAGCATCCCTGCATCACTGGGATGAAGCTTCATGATCATTTATATATTTATGATGTGTCCTTGCATTTGTTTTGCAAGCATTTATTTGTTTTTGTATGTATGCCCATAGGAGAAATTAGTCTCTAATTCTCTTTCTTTTTTGGATCTTTGTGTGCTTTGGGTATCAGTGTAACCATGGCCACATAAAATGAATGAGGCATTATTTTTCCTGTTCCTATTTTGTGTAATAGTATGGAGATTGTTGGTGTTAACTCTTTTTGAATGTCTGTTAGAATTTTTGATTGAACCTCTTTGCTTTTAATGTTTTTTCCTTACTCTTTGCATCCTTTCTCTTCATCACTATTTGGTTAGGGGATGTTCTTTTTTGACCAATCTATTTAGTGTTTGTGTTGGTTTGAAAGAAAATGGCCTCTAAAGCGTATAACAATTTTAGGACTTGTGGCTTTGTTAGAATAGGTGTGGACATGTGGAGAAAATTTACCACCATGTGGATAAGATTTGAGGTTTATATGTTAAGCTATACCCAGTGAGATGGTTCAATTCTTGTTGACTGTGGATGAAGAAACAGAACTTTCACACACCTCTCCATGTCTGCCTGTATGAATCCATGTCCCACCATGAAAATAATGAACTAAATCTCCAAAATTTTACCCACACCAATTAAATGTTTTTCTTTTTAAGGGTCTCCAAGCTCATGTGGTCTCTTTACAGCAGCAGGATCCCTGACTAAGACAGTGTTCTTGTATATTTTTTTACGTTTACAGGCATCTTTTTCTTTGATCGGGAAACCTTTATTTTGTTTTCAAAATATTTCCTAGGCCTTTGTGTTGGGCTTATGTTATTTCTACTAGTCTTATTATTATCCTGGGTTTGGTCTATCCATTTTCTCCCAGTTCCTTGATGTTTCATGTCAGGAATTTTTTAGATGTATCATGTGCTTTGACCTATATATCTCTTTCTTCCATTTTATTTTCAACATGTGATATTCTTTTTTCCATTTCTTGTACTCTGCTGGTGAAGCTTCCCTCTGTAGTTCCTCTGTGAATTCCTTAATTTGTCTTTTTTTCTTTATTGATTCTCCTTTCATTTTCAGGTCTTGAACATATTCATTTGTTTCTTTCTTTCCATTGTTTCTAGGGTTTTCCAAACTACATTTATAGGGAAATTTATTTCTTCAACCCGTTTCTTTGTATTTTCTTGGGTTTCTTACGGCTTTTTTTTTTTTTTTACTTGAGGACCTCTGTCATCTTTATGTGGGCTGTTTTAAGGTCTTTTACTTGTGCCTCACCTATGATGTATTATTCCTGGCCTGCTGTTGGTGGGTATTGTGGATACATTGTGCACTGGCTATTATTGGTTTTGTTTTTATGCTGGTGCATAGACATCTGGGACTGGGAATGTTATATGCCTGGGTGCTGAATTCTGTTTTTTGTCCTTGTTGGGTATGTGTTTTTTTAATTAGTTTCAGTTTTCTATGTATTTTCAGAGAGTGTGTAGGCCTAGTGTTGCCCGGTAGGGAAGTTTCTGTGTCCCTAATATTTCAGCCACTAGGAGTACCAGTTATTATGTGTTTCTTAGCATTGGGGGCTTATACATTAGAATTGGGAGCAGCTGTGTGTCTGAAGGTGTTCACAGGAGGTAGGAAATCAGGGTGTTCAACAAGGATTGCCCTATTAAACTCTCCTTTTATACACTCCTTTGGAGTAGACAGTGAAGAAATGCCCTGGTAGGTGGGATCTGTCAAAGGGGACCCTGAGAAAGGGAGAGGGAATAAAAAGGGAAAGAGACAGAGACATGGAGACAAGACAGTTTTCTGATCAAGTCTCATTTATTAAACACACAAGCAGGGCTTAAGTGGTATAAGAGAATCAGGAAGGGGGAATGAGGCTAGAAACCTGCAAGATTTGTTGCCACCAGATAAGGCTGTGATTGGGTAATGCACAGCCAAGCACGATGTGTGGGAAATTGGCTATCAGCCAGGCAGAGTTAGGGCTGTGGCTGGGGCTCTCCTGACCACAGTCATGGGCATATGCTTTACAAGAGGATAAGCAAATGTGAAGAGCCCAAAATTAATTGGTGTTAATTCCTAAATTAGTAAAATAGGCACAAGATGCCAATTATTATGCTATCTACATTCAGGTTCCTCTGCATGTCCCCATATCTTTGATATATTTAGAGGGCCAATGGTTGGGATATCCTTGAGGGGACGGTGCCTATTTTATGTCAGCGGGAATCATGGGTTACAAAGTGTGGACAACCCTACTTGTCATTAGGGATGACATTGCATGTTGGCCATTACTGTCTTAGGGACTTGTAACTAACAAACACTCTCAAATCTCCTGTTGACAATCATTGGTTATCCTGCCCTGCTCACCAAATAAGTAATGAACTCATTAATCTTGCAGATGACTTGGTCATAAGACTTATGATTAGAGTTCATCACAGCTGTGTCTCATTTCGGCCAAATCAAGGCAATGTTAGTGTACCTGTACAGGCTGCATTGGATAGCATCTTTATGATTCTTAATGAAGGCCATCAATTTATTGAAGAGAAACGGTCTGACCAACAGAAGAATTAATAGGCCAACCAAGGGGTCTAACAGGGAAAGAAGATAGGTCAGCAATCCACTCCAGGCACTCCAAATAGTTTGGTCGAACAGTACTCTATGGCGTTTTACAAGGTCTTCTTAACATTTTAGGATTCGATCTCGAACAATGCCTGATGTGTTACCCTAAAAGCAGCATTTCTCCTGTAAAGTCAAGCACATGCCTCCCTTGACTGAAGTAACTGTCTAGATCTCTCCTGTTTTGTAAGACTACCTCTGCTAGAGTCTACCTGATCTTGTATCTCCTGAATGGATCTATAAACAGTCTTTACATCATCAGCATTTTGCTGTAACAGTTGAGAATAGGTCTTTAGGGTTACTGACATGCTAGTGGTGCCAGTGGCTAGAGCTCCCACCACACCAAGACCTACCAATAGGGGAATGAACGGAATAGCCCTCTTACATTTGGGGATGAGATAATCCATGCTAGATATAGGGACAGGCTTGTCCTCAGGTAAAATCTCTCTATTTGGGAGGAGGGTGGCCAGGACACATAGCCCTGTCCAGTTGGCTGTCAGCATGGAGTATGCTAACCGATTTCTACATGAAAGAATCTGTCCTGGTCTGGCAGAGAGAGCTGTGGACACATTAATCACTGAGAAACAAGAGGTAAAGGAAACCTGGTCTACAACCATACCAAAATTATGGTTCTTAAAATATTTAAGAAGCACAAACAATAATGAAATCCTGTAGGCTGAATGCTAAAAGGAATGCTGAGCTGACAATTACTTGTCAGCAGGGAACCATTGATGGGTATCAAAGAGTCTTTGAACATGGGTACTTCTCAAGGCCCCTGACTACCAAAAGCTCAGCAGAGCCAGGAATCATCTGCCAAAATAGGGTTGGTGATGTTTAAACCATAGTGAGTGGCAGCTATTATCTCTGATGTATAGGGATTCACTTCCACCCTGCTAGATTTGGGAAGCAATAAGGGATGTTAAGATATGTGAGGAATTAGGGGATCAATCATTGATTGGATGTTCTCCTGGATCATGGTTTCTCTAACCTAGTCTGTGGGCCCACCATAAGAGACATGGATGGGAGCTATTTTATTACAAAATGTGGATTTCCCCGGGGTGGCATGGCAGGAGCCTGTGGCCTATTTGTAATTGCCAAAAACCTGGGGTGTAATAGACAAATTAACTCCAAGGATGCTAGTGTAATTGATTTGGTGTATGGCAGTAAAATAAGTATGACTATAATATGTGCATTCTTGTAATGTGCTGTATCACATGGCATTCATCTGGCTTACAAAATTGCATTCTGCAGCAAAGGGCCCTGGTTGTCCTTTGACCCTAGGGATGATTTTAGGTTAGGTAATGAGACTCACATTTTGATTGACGCCTGTTGCACTATTATAAAGCCACAGACTTATCTCCACATTCCACAGTCCTTGGAGGGATGCAACTTGATGTCATGGCATGTAGGATCCCCTCTATACATTTCCATGTGGGTCCATACAGGCATGCTATCAACTTGTCTGAATTGATGGGTCCTTGATCAAACCTTTCGTCTGAATGAGACCCCAACAGCAGGATGGTTCAGAGTGTGATGTTAATCTTTATTTCTCTAAAAGAGAATGGAAAAACATTCTCAGGAGGGACAATTCCTCAGGAATGACTTAAATTATTGTCTATTTTTTAAACTAATCTTTCAGGAAGCCCTCTGACAGAGTTCATTTCTTTAGATTATATGCATACTGATCATCCTACCCAAAGTAGGACTGGATCACATCCATGCCAAATGCTGTATAATGGGTCTATCCAAATTAGAGTGATTAATTACATGTGCCAGTCATAAAAAATTATTTCTTTAACATTTCCTGAGATTATAATTACCTCATTTTCTTTTCTTTCTCAGCCTTTCAAGCCCGCCCATACAATTCTTCTTTCTCCTTTTGAAATTCATGCAATAATTATACTCAATGTGTATAATTTTGCCTGTGTCCATGCTTTCAGGACTGACCATTTGTTATGACATAACCAGTTGTAGTGCTATACACTGGGGAAGATCATTTCTCCCATGCTCAGGATTCTTCACTTGCCTGTAGTTCTTTGTGTAGTTTTGAGGCCTTGAGGTATTTCCCCATCTTCTTTAACATGTCTATTTTTGTTCATGTTCAGCTCATGTTTAAGCTGTCATGCTGGTTTGAATTTATGATTGTAGGTTCAGTTATTTCTAAAACACCCAACTGTACAGGAAACTCCTAGTTCTTCTGGTGATTCTACTCCCTCTTCTACAATGATCCCCAATCCTCAGGTTTTTTAAGACACATCTGCTTGGATTTGCAGAGTCTATATACCTACAAATGAGCTCAAAGTGGAATATAAATGGATTTATGGCAATCAGAGAAAAGACAGAATTCTTGCTGTATTGGCCAATTTTCTCTGGATTAAGACAAATTTTAGTGAGTGGTTGTGTGTATGTGTGTGTGTGTGTGTGTGTGTGTGTGTGTGTGTGTCTGTGTCTGTGTCTGTGTCTGTAGTGTGCGTTTCTGTTTGATTTATTACTTATTATAAGACCAACAGTCTGTCACCAAGCTAAGGTCCTATTGATAAAGTAACGCAGTCACAGTAGTCTGGGTTGGCACCCATGCTCCATTATTGTTTGTAGGATATCTATCCATGACATTCTGGCTTTGAATATTTCCATCGAGAAGTAGGGTGTGATTCTGATAGGTCTGCCTCTTCTTCACCCAACTCAGTATTTCTGCTCCTACATTTCATCCTCTCCTCTCCTCTTCTCCTGCTCTCATTCTGGCAGCTTCCCCTACCCTACCCTCATGCTCCCAGTTAGCTCAGGAGTTCCAGCCCCTTCCCATTCCTGGGGCCCATGTATTTACCCCTAGAGTACTTCATGTTTCCTAATTTCTTTGGTGAAGGGGACTGTAGGCTGGTAATCCTTTGCTCTATGTCTAAAATTCATATAGGATTGAGTACATACTATGTTTGTCTTTTTGTGACTGGGTTACCTCACTCAGGATGGTTTCTTCTAGTTTCATCCATTTGCCAGTGAATTTCAAGTTTCCATTGATATTTTGTCCTGAGTAGTACTCCATTGTATAAATGTACCACATATTATCTATCCTTTCTTCAATTGAGGGGCATCTGGATTGCTTCCAGGTTCTGGCTATTACAAACAATGCTGCTATGAACATGGTTGAACATATGTCCTTATAGTATGTTTCTCTGACTTCTTTTTCATTGCATTTATAATCTGTGTAAAGTAGGACTACTGATTTTTTGAGTTAATTTTGTATCCTGCTACTTTGCTGAAGGTGTTTTTCAGCTGTAGGAGTTCCCTGGTAGAGTTTTTTGGTCACTTACATAGACTATCATATCATCTGCAAACAGTGACAGTTTGACTTCTTCCTTTCCAATTTCAATCCCTTTGATCTCCTTTGTTTTTCTTATTGCTCTAGCTAGAACTTCAAGTACAATATTTAAGAGATATGAAGAGAGTGGACATCCTTGTCTTTTTCCTGATTTTAGAGGAATCACTTTGAGTTTCTCTCCATTTTTTTGATGTTGGCTGTTGGTTTGGTGTATATTGCTTTTATGGTGTTTGATATGTTCCTGTTAATACTGTTCTCACCAAGATATTTATCATGAATGTGTGTTGGATTTTGTCAAAGGCTTTTTCATCATCTAGTGAGATGATCATGAGGTTTTTCTTTTTCAGTTTGTTAACATGGAGGATAACATTGATGGATTTTCATATGTTGAACCATCCTTGCATCCCTGGGATGAAGCCTACTTGATCATAATGGATGATTTTTCTGATGGGTTCTTGGATTCAATTCACCAATATTTTGTTGAGTATTTTTGCATCGATATTCATGAGGGATATTGGTCCATAGTTCTCTTTTTTAATTGTATCTTTCTGTATGTAGCTTGGGTATCAAAGTGATTGGATCTTCATAAAAATAGTTTCGCAATATCCGTCCTGCTTCTATTGTGTGGAACAAGTTGTGTAGTGAATTTCTGGTAGAATTCTGCAGTGAAGCCATCTATACCTGGACTTTTTAGATTGGAAGGCTTTTGATGACTTCTTCTATTTCATTCGGGGTTATAGGATGATTTAAAATGCTTATCTGTTCTTGGTTTAATTTTGGTAAGTGTTATCTATCCAGGAAACTGTCCATTTCCTTTAGATTTTCGAATTTTGTGGAGTACAAGTTTTCAAAGTATGACCTGATGATTCTCCGGATTTCCTCAGTGTCTGTTGTTAAATCTCCCTTTTTGTTTCTGGTTCTGTTAATTAGCATGCTCTCTCTCTCTGCCTTTTGGTTAGTTTGGATAGAGATTTGTCTATCTTTTTGATCTTCTCAAAGAACTACCGCTTTGTTTCATTGATTCCTTGTAATGTTTTCCTAGTTTCTAATTTTTTGATTTCAGCCCTCAATTTGATTATTTCCTGGCATCTACTCCTCCTTGGTGAGTTTGCTACTTTTTGCTCTAAATCTTTCAATTGTTCTGTCAATTCTTTCATGTGACTATTCTCCAGTTTCTTCATATGAGCACTTAATGCTATAAACTTTCCTCTTAGCACTGCGTTCAAAGTGTCCCAAAAGATTGGGTATGTTGTGTCTACATTTTCCATTAAATTCTAAGAAGTCTTTAATTTCTTGCTCAACCCAGGAATGGTGTAATTGGGTGTTATTCAATTTCCATGAGTTTGTAGGTTTTCTGCAATTTGTATTGCTGTTGAATTCTAGCTTAAAACCATGGTGATCTGATAAGATACAGGGGGTTATTTCAATTTTTTGTATCTGTGGAGGTTTGTTTTGTTGCCAGCTATGTGGTCAATTTTAGAGAAGGTGCCATATGGTACTGAGAAGAAGGTATATTCTTTTGTGTTAGGATGGAATGTTCTATAGATATCTGTTAAACCCAGTAGGGTCATAACTTCTGTTAGATCCTTTTGTTAAGTTTCTGTCTCCTGGTCCTGTCTAGTGGTGAAAGCAGTGTCTTGATGTCTCCTACTCTGTGTGTGTGTGTGTGTGTGTGTGTGTGTGTGTGTGTGTGTGTGTGTGTGTGTGTGTGTGTGGTTTTATATGTTTTGAGCTTTAGTAATGTTTCTTTTACAAATGTGGGCCTTTGTATATGGGGCATAGATGTTCAGGATTGAGACTTCAACTTGAAAGACTTTTCCTGTGATGTGTATGAAATACCCTTCTTCATCTCTTCTGATTGATTTTAGTTTGAAGTCTAATTTGTTAGATATTAGGATTGCTCCACCAGCTTGTTTCTTGGGCCCATTTGATTGGAAAAACTTTTCCTAACCTTTTACTCTGAGGTAACGCCTGTCTTTGAAGTTGAGGTGTGATTCTTGGATACAGCAGATGGATGGATTATGTCTTCATATCCATTATGTTAGCCTGTATATTTTCATGGGCAAGTTAAGACCATTGACACAGCAGGATATTAATGTCCATCAATTGTTTGTTCTTGTTTGTTTTGGATTCATTGTTGGTGGTGCCATTATGTGTGGATTCCGCCCTCCTCTTTCTTTTCATGTTTGGTAAAGTTGGATTATCTATTACCTATATTTTTGTGAGTGTAGTTATCTTCGTTGGCTTGGAGTTTTCCTTCTAGAACTTTCTGTAGTGCTTGATTTGTGGATATGTATTGTTTAAGTCTGGTTTTGTCATGGAAAATCTTGTTTTCTCCATCTATAGTGATTGAAAGTTTTGCTGGGTACAGTAGTCTATGTTGGCATGCATGGTCCCTTAGTGTTTGTAGGATATCTATCCAGGAATTTCTGGCTTTCAAAATTTCCATTGAGAATTCTGGTGTGATTCTAATAGGTCTGCCTTTATATGTTACTTGGACTTTTTCCTTTGCTGCTCTTAATATTTCTTCTTTATTCTGTAAGTTTGATGTTTTGATTATTATGTGTCGAGGGAACTTATTTTGGTGGTCTAGACTGTTTGGTGTTACGTAAGCTTCCTGTATTTTCATAGGCATATCCTTCTGTCAGTTGGGGAAGTTTTCTTCCATGATTTTTTGAATATGTTTTCTGTACCTTTGAGCTGTATTTCTTCACCTTCTTCTATGCCTATTATTCTTAGGTTCGGCCTTTTTACGGTGTCCCATATTTCCTGGATATTTTGTGTTAGGGATTTTTGGACTTGAGATTTTCTTTGGTTGATGATTGTACATCCTCTAGAGAGTCTTCAGCAACTGAGATTCTGTCTTCCATCTCTTGAATGTTATTGGGTATACTCACATCTTCGGTTCATGATAGTTTATCCAGCCTTTCTATTCCCAGAAACACATCAATCTGTGTTTTCTTTCTTCTTTCTATTTCAGCTTTCCTGCCTTGAACTGTTTTGAGTGCTTCCCTCACTTTTTTGTTTGTTTTTTTCTTGGCTTTCTTTAGATTCTTTGAGATATTTGTTTACTTCTTGAATTTTTTGGTTTGTCTTTTCCTCCATCTCATGTAATTTTTGCTTGTTTGTTCTTCTATTTCTTTAAGGGATTTTCTTGTTTTCTCTTTAAAGGAGTCTATCATCTTCCTAAGATAGTTTTTGAGGTCCATATCTTCTTGCCCCGTGTTGCACTTTTCAGATATTGCTGGTGTGGTGTCCCTAGATTCTGGTGGTGTCATATTGGTTTTTCTGTTGTTGAGTGTGTTCTTACTCCCGGGATAACTCCAGCCTGAGCCTACTACCCCACAGAGACACTCTACAGACATTAGTGAACTCCCTTCCTCATTCACCTTAATATAATGAAGGAACTGAGGCTTCAGGCTGCTGGTTCATTTCCAGTAGAGCATACAGCTCACCTGACCCCAGCTTCTCTCTGCAGCTCTTCTGTAGGTGTTTCTGTCATGTTTTCATTCACCTTTCCCCAATCAAGGCAATCTGAGAGTGGGTAGAAAATCCAAGCTCAATTTCCCAGGATGTAGTAACGTTATTTGTCTCTGCGTCCATACATGTCTTTTCTTTGACAGTTTGTTGGCCAAAGCTTTCTCCTTCATTTTTTCCAACATTTTTAATTTGAATTAGAAACAGGATTGTTTTACATGACAATCCCAGGTCCCTTTTCCCACTCGTCCTCGCCTAACCCCCACCCCCGCAGATAAACCTTATTTGTATCTTTTCTGCTCCCCATGGATGGTGAGGCCTTCCATAGGGTGTCATCAGATTCTTTCTTATCCTTTGGGATAGGGCCTAGGCCTACCCCCATGTGTCTTGGCTCAGGGAGTATTACTCTATATGGAATAGTCTCCCAAAATCCACACATGTGCTAAGGATAAATACTGGGCTTCTACAGAAGGTCCCATAGATTGCTGAGGTTTCCTCACAGAAACCCATGTTCCTGGGGTCTGGATCATTCCCATGCTTGTATTCCATGTATCAGACTGGGGAGCAAGAGTTCCCGGATGTTCAGGTCAGCTGTTTCTGTGTGTTTCATCAGCCTGGTCTGGACCTCTGTGCTCTTCACTGGTCCTTCTCTGCATGGGGATTCCAGTTCAGATTGGTGATTAGTTATGGGTGTCTGCTTCTACTTCCACCGGCTGCTGGATGAAGGTATACACGTCAGTCATCAATCTCATAATCAGGGGAGGGTGTTTACGTTATCGAACCTTCTCTGCACCCCAGCTTTTGATGAGGTGATCTCTCCCTGCAGATCGACTCTTGCTTGCTGAGTATTCCTTCTCTGCTAGATGACATTTTTGTCAGGCCAACCTCTCCCTACAGGATGATTTTTCTCTGTGGAGAGTCCTCTCTTCACAAAATGGTCTCCTTCTATCTGGCGATCTCTCTCTGTACAGCTAAGTTTCTTGGCTAAGCTGTCTTTTTCTTGAGGGTGCTGGGTTTCTGTAGAGGGTCCTCTCCCATCCAAGTAACTTTTCGAGGAGATTGACTCTTCTTAGTAGAAAGACATTTTTTTGCAGGTTGACTTCTCTTGCCAGGGTGGCCTCTCTTGCCATAGGAATCTCTCTCAGCCAAACCAACTTCCTCTGTAGAACGACCTCTTTCTGTGAGCCGTATTTTCTTGTTAAGGTAACCTCGAAGTGTAGGAATATCTTTCTCAGCTGAGAGATGTTTCTCGAATGAGCGACTTTTCTCAGAAACGTGATGCGTCTTCCCATAGAGCTGCTTCTTGGACTGGTGTTTTATCGCAGAGGCTCTTTTCCCTTAACAGAAGTTTCTTCTTCTTTGCAATTGCTGTCGTGTAGCTGAAGCATCTCACCCAAGGGTGTCTTAAACAAAACACAGTACTTGGTAGCAATGTATCTTTTCTCCTGCCACGCCATCCTTCTCAGTGGAGGGATTTTTCTCTACTGTGCAGGTTGTCTCATCCGAGAGACCTCTATCCACCGAGGGATCTTTTGTGGCTGGACGGCCCCATGGTCTTCTTGGAATAGGTGACTGAAGACTTGTAGTTTCGGCTGACTTCTGTCCTCAGAAGGTATTTGTCCCCTTTGTGACACGCCTCTTACTTGGTGTCAGCTTCACAAAGTCATCACCTTCAGCAGAATGCTGCTCACCAACATGAGGCCTTTTCTGTCTGGAAGTCATTGAAGCAATCTTCAGGCTTTATCATCAAATAGTGAATTCCCATATTTTCTGTGGTTTTCTGGAAAACTGGACTGGGTACAATCCCACAAGTCTGTAGTCTGAATTAGTTCTAAAACCAGGATCCAATCTCCTGGTTGTCAATCAAATCTAGCTCTTTTTAAGGACGGCAGAGGAGTCACAGTGGGGAGCTCAACTGCTGCTGGTCCAACTGCCAATGCAAAGTCTTTTGCTTCTGTCTGTACACAAACGTCATCTTGGGGGCTTGGGCACTTAGGCCCTTCAACCAAACAGAAGTCTTTACATTGAACTATGTCTAATGGTTGGTCAACCACACTGATGCCATAGTAATGGCGCCTGGGCAGGGCGAGAGGGCTTCCTTTTCTTTACTTTTTTTTTCTTTTAAAGACCAGATTGACTCAAACTCACAAAGACCCATCCCAAGCTTCTGCCTCCTCAGTGTGGGCATTAAAGGCATGCATGTCCGGCGTATCTTTCTTGATTAATTCAACTTCCTTCCTTCTACTCTTTCTCTGCCTAAATCGCTTGGTTCTTACTCTTCATCCTGAGTGCAAGGGTGTGGAGAAGCTATGGGCTTGAGCTTCCAACAGCCCAGAGGCAGAAAAGGAAAAGCGTGTCATCTCCAGCATCTCATTACTGAGGAAGAATAGGACTCTTAGCAATGAAAGAGATATCTTGAGAGAGGGGACCATTATGAGGTTAGAGAGAAACCTTGTGCCAGGGAAATTCCCAGGAATCTATAAGGATGACCCCAGGTAAGACTCCTAGGAATAGTGCAGAGTGTGCCTCGACTGGCCTGCCCCTGCAATCAGAAGGATGAGCACTCTGTCATCATAGAGCCTTCTTCCATTAACTGATGGAAGCAGATGCAAAGATCCACAACCAAACACTGGGTTCTGGGTGTCTAGTTGAAGAGAAAGATAAGGGATCATATGACTAAAGGGATTCAAAATCATGATAGGGAAACCCACAGAGACAGCTGACCCAGTCTAGCCAACTCATGGATTCTAGACCCACTGCCGATAAACCTGAATGGGACCAAACTAGACCCTCTCTACATGTGGGTGTGTGTTGTATAACTCGGTCTGTTTGTGGGACAGCTATCAGTGGAACCAGAATCTGGCTCTGGTGCATGAGCTGATTTTGAAACCCATTCTCTATGGTGGGATACTTTGCTCAGCATTGATGTAGGAGGGAAAAGACACTGGGCTTAAAAGCATCTAAAAAGTAAACTATTCCCAACAGGGATCACTGTTGCTTATCACACACTCCATGATTAGTTTAACACAAATTACCCCCTCCCTTTCCTTGCTTTTTTTTACTATCTCTTTTTTGGTGTTTGGAGACAAGGGGTCTCTGTGTAGTTTGCAGCCTGTCTTGGATCTCACTCTGTGGACCATGCTGCTCTCCAACTCACAGAGATCCACCTGCCCCTGCCTGCTGGGAATAAAAGCATGTGCTGCCTTCACTACCACCACCACAACCAAGCCTTGTTAACTCTCTGTAAAGCTTTTGTTGAAAATTTAACTTCATTGAGCATGGTTTTAAAAATCTATATATAGGTACTATAAATTTGCTATAGCAACATACCAGCATGTAACTTCGTCTCAACTATTGTTTAGGAAATGAGTATGTTCCTGATGGGCTCACCTTAGAATCATATGTTGCTTGCTGCCATCTTGGCTCAAGACCTATACTCATCTTGGATTGTATAACAACCATGAGGCTTGGCTTGCTGCAATATGGCAGCCATGAAACTCAGACGTCATCTTTACTAGGGTTAAAGAAAGGACATGCTACATGACTTCATCATCATTGTTGGTATGGTAACCAACCACATCACATAAATTAATTTAGACAATACCCACTGAGCCCTCTGATTACCATTGTGTCTTCCCTTTACTAGACTAAGGAGGGAACACCAGGCTTCCATGATAGTTTGTCTTGAAACTGAGTCATATAAAAACCTGGCATTTTGTAAAAGTATATTTTCAAAGGATCAGTAAAATGAGGTTCCCAGTCTCTCTAAAAATTATATTCATGATTTAAGTTTCTTTTGATATTAAATCACCATAAGTTAAGAATTATATTTTATAAGCTCAGACTTAGCACAGAAAGTTATAAAAATCCTAATCTTATGTTAGAGTTATATTTTATTATAAACAGTTAAAGATAATTAAGATAAGAAATTATTGGTCAATCTTTCTCAGTACAAATGGGGCCAAGCTTGGAGGGAGAGACCAATTTTTAAATTCCATCACACTATATACTATATATATTGACAATATTAAGCCTAAAGTAAGAAAAAAATGTTTAATGTAATGTAGCATCAAAAATAATACACACACACACACATAATATATATATATATATTATAAAATAGTGTTTTGTAGAATAAAATGTGTCAAATTTCTGTACACTTGAATTATAGGAGCATCCCAGCTCAAGCAGTTAACTTGATGGGACACAAGTTCCCTTGGATGGAGCACCATCCCACCAGATTAAGTTGCATGCTAGCTCATTAAAAGATAAAGATGAATCGACTGTAAGACTGGTCAGAAGACTGCTGCTTCTGCCTCTGGCCAGCTCTAACCATGAAGGCCAAACCAAAAAAAAAAAAGGACTCCTCTTCATCTTACAGGTAAATTCCTCCTAACATCTCATATAATAAATAAGGGGAGGATAGATTCTCTTATCCAGTGGAGGGGCTCAGAGTCTGCAACCACATCCTAAATATCTCAAATAACAGAAAAGCAGATGGAGGACGTCTCAATGAATCCTGAATATCTCCTGAACTGACATAAGTGGATTCTGTGAACAGGGCTACATTGTACCTAAGCCTACCTCCCAACTGGTATGGGACCCACATGCTACTTCAATTGGCCATGCCCTTTATTTTGGCATTGGATGCTTTCTCTTAGGAAAAGCTAATTTAGGGTCTGTATTCTAACTACCCATGTTCCCTCATTACAGGAGGATGCTAGATAGATACTCTGTCATCAAACTCAAAGCTTTGGAAAGTTACGCAGAATATGCAAGAGCTAACATTGACAGCTGATTTTATATATGTAGAGTCAACAAGTGTTTCTATTAAGTGATACCGAAAGCCTTTAGGTTTTTTAGGAGAAGATGACATAAATATAGAAGGCTCTCTCCAAACTGGATTCACCTGTGGTGCTTTGGCAATGTAATCTAGTCTCCACCCAGATAGATACATATGTCCAGGGCCTAAGCCTTTGAACTCAACTTGAAGCCTACAAGGCATTGACATTGGTGCCTTGTATGTTTCCTAAGAAAATACAAAAGCTCATTTAATTTGGTTGTCTTGCTTTACAAATTATGCTTCTAAACGTCCAATCTATTTTAAATAGAATTATGTTAGCGAACATACTTACTGCTGTCAGAATATGGTGACCTACTGATTTCTCCATCAGAAGAAGGAATAGAGTTGACTTTAGCCTTATTTGTCAAGTCAGCCCATGTTACATTATTTATAGTAGATTTGACATGACTGGCGGATTTCATCTTCCATCTGTTGGTTAAGTGTATGGAATGAAAATGTTTTAGAGAATTGTCTTCAAGGCTCTGTTAATAGGGTTAATATTAGAAAATTTTGTAAAGTGAATCGTTTACTCTAGACAAGCACTTCACTGTCTCTGGGGTTATAATTGCTTAATTGGAAAGTATTTCTCTTGAGGGGCAACAACTTAGAATTAATTTGTCTCTTTATACAGGCTGATTATATATATATATATATATATATATATAATATATATATATTATTAGTTCAAGTTAGGGAACAAGCTTGTTTCAAATGTAAGTCCCTTCTAACTCTCCCTCCCCTCACCCCCATTCCTCTTCCCCCACCCTCAGCCCACCCCTCACCCCATCCACCCACCACTCCCCAGGCAGGGTAGGGCCCTCAACGGGGGCTCTGCATTGTCCTCCAAATCTTCCTGTAATGGACCTGGGCCCTTTCCCATGAGTACAGGGCCAGAGTGTATCCCTTCATGTGGGATGGGCTCTTAAAGTCCATTCTTGTACCAGGAAAAAATACTAATCCACTACCAGAGGCTCCCTGGAGTGCAGAGGACTCCTTATTGACATCCATGTTCAGGGGTCTGGATCAGTCTTGTACTGGCCTTCCAGACAGCATCTGGGTCAATGTGCTCTCCCTTGTTCAGGCCAACTGTTCCTATGGATTTCTCCAACCTGGTACAGACCCCTTCACTCTTCATTCCACCCTCTCTGCAACTAAATTCAAGATTTCAGCTCAGTGTATGTCTATGGATGTCTGTCTCTGCTTCCATCAGCCAGTGGATGAGGGTTCTAGGATGGCATAAAGAGAAATCATCAACTCATTTTAGGGGAAGGGCTTTCAGGTTATCCTCTCCACCATTGCCTGGATTGTCAGATCATGTCCTCCTTGTAGGTCTCTGGAGATGTCCCTAGTTCCAGATCTCTTCTCAGACCTATAGTGGCTCCCTCTGATATGGTATCTCTCATCGTGTTCTCTCTCTTCTCTTCCTGCCAAAACTCAACATTTCTGCTTCTCCATTTCCTCTCCTCTACTCCTCTTCTCTTGCTCTTATTGTGGCAGATCCCTCTTCCCTACCCTCCTGCTCCCAATTAGCTCAGGAGTTCAGGCCACTTCCCATTCTTGGGGACCATTTATCCCTTAGAGTCCTTCATGATTCCTAGTTTCTTTGGTGAAGAGAGTTATAGGCTAGTAGTCCTTTGCTCTATGTCTAAAATTCATATATGAATGAGTACATACCATTTTTGTCTTTTTGTGACTGGGTTACCTCACTCAGGATGGTTTCTGCTACTTCCATCCATTTGCCTGCGAATTTCAAGATTCCATTGCTTTTTTCTGCTGAGTAGTACTCCATTGTATAAATGTACCACATTTTCTCAATCCATTTTTCAGTTGAGGGGCATCTAGGTTGTTTCCAGGTTCTGGCTATTACAAATAATGCTGTATGAACATGGTTGAACATATGTCCTTGTTGTATGAACATCCATGTCTGGATCTTGAGATAGCCTGATTCCCATTTTTCTGAGCAACCACCATATTGATTTCCAGAGTGGTCTTACAAGTTTGCACTCCCACCAGCAATGGAGGAGTGTTAGTTTTCTCCACATCCTCTGCTGCATAGATTGTCATTGGTAATTTTGATTTTAGCCATTCTGACAGGTGTGAGGTTGTATCTCAGAGTTGTTTTGAGATGCATTTCTCTGATGGCCAAGGATTTTGAGCACTTTCTTAAGTGTGTTTCAGCCATTTCAGATTGCTCTCTTGAGAATTCTCTATTTAGTTCTGCACCCTACTTTTTAATTTCATTTTTTGGTGTTTTGGTGACTAGCTTCTTGAGCTCCTTATATATTTTGGAAATCAGTCCTCTGTCAGATGTGGCATCGGTGAAGATCTTTTCCCATTCTGTGCGTGGTCGTTTTGTCTTACTATTTCCTTTGCCTTGAAGAAGCTTCCCAGTTTCAGGATGTCCCATTTATTAATTGCAGACCTCAATGTCTGTGCTACTGGCGTAATATTCAGGAATCGGTTTCCTGTGCTAATTTGTTCAAGGGTAACTCCCACTTTCTCTTCAGGAAGATTCAGTGTGGCTGGATTTATGGTGAGATCTTTTATCCATTTGCACTTAAGTTTTGTGCATGGTGACAGGTATGGATCTATCTGCAATTTTCTGCATGTCTGAATCCAATTGTGCCAGTACCATTTGTTGAAGATATTATCTTTTTTCCATTATATAGATTTAGCACCTTTGTCAAAAATAAGGTTTTTGTAGGTGTGTGGGATAATATCTGGGTTTTCAAATCGATTCCATTGGTCTATCTGTCTATTTTTGTGCCAATACCAAGCTGTTTCCAGAACTATGGCTCTATAGTAGAGCTTGAAGTCAGGGATGGAGATGCCTCCAGAAGATCCTTTATTGTAAAGAGTTGTTTCGGCTATCCTAGGTTTTTTAATTTTCTATATAAAGTTGAGTATTGTTCTTTCAATGTCTGTGAAAAACTGTGTTGGGATTTTGATGGGGATTGCATTGAATCTGTAGATTGCTTTTGGAGAGATTGCCATTTTTACTATGTTAATTCTATCTATCCAAGAGCATGGGAGATCTTTCCATTTTCTGGTATCTTCTTTAATTTCTTTCTTTAAAGTCTCAAAGTTCTTATTGTACAGGTCTTTCAATTTTTGGCTAGTGTTGCCCCAAGATATTTTATGTTGCTTGTGGATATTGTGAGTTCCCTGAATTATTCTCATTGGATTTATCATCTGTAAGGTGTTAGGGTTAGGGTTAGGATTAGTGTTAGGGTTAGGGTTAGGGTTAGGGTTAGGGTTAGGGTTAGGGTTAGGGTTAGTATGGCTACTGATTTCTTTGAGTTAATTTTGTATCCTGCTAACTTGCTGAAGATGTTTATCAGCCGTAGGATTTCCCTGGTAGAGTTTTTCGGGTCACTATTGTAGACTATCATGTCATCTGTAAATAGTAAAAGTTTGACTTCTTCCTTTCCAATTTGTATCCCTTTGATCCCCTTTTCTTGTCTTATTGCTCTAGCTAGACCTTCAAGTACAATATTCAAGAGATATGGAGAGAGTGGACAACCTTGTCTTGTTCCTGATTTTAAAGGAATCACTTTGAGTTTCTCTCCATTTAGTTTGATGTTGTCTATTGGTTTGTTGTATATTGCGTTTATCATGTTTAGATATGTTCCTGTTATTCCTGTTCTCTCCAAGATCTTTATCATGAATGGATGTTGGATTTTGTCAAAGGCTTTTTCAGCGTCTAATGTGATGATCATGTGGTTTTTCTCTTTCAGTTTGTTTATATGGTGGATTACTTTGATGGATTTTCGTATGTTGAACCATCCTTGCATCCCTGGGATGAAGGCTGCTTGATCATGGTGGATGATTTTTCTGATATGTTCTTGGATTCGATTCACCAATATCTTGAGTATTTTAGCATCTATGTTCATGAGGTATATCGGTCTGCAGTTCTCTTTCTTACTCAAATCTTTGTGTGACATGGGAATCAAAGTGATTGTAGCCTCGTAGAAAGAGTTTGGCAATATCCAATCTGCTTCTATTGTGCGGAACATTTTGAGGAGTGCTGGAATTATCTCTTGTTTGAATTTCTGGTACAATCCTGCAGTGAAGCCATCTGGCCCTGGGCTTTTTTGGCTAGGAGGCTTTTGCTGACTTCTATTTCTTTAAGGGGTTATAGGTCGATTTAAACTGTTTATCTGATCTTGATTTAATTTGGTAAGTGATATTTATCCAGAAAGCTGTCCATTTCCTTTAGATTTTCCAATTTTGTGTAATACAGGTTTTCAAAGTATGACATGAAGATTCTCTGGATTTCCTTGGTGTCTGTTTTTATATCCCCCTTTTCATTTCTGATTTTGTTAATTAGCATGCTCTCTCTCTCCTTTTGGTTAGTTTAGCTGGAGGTTTGTCTATCTTGTTGAACTTCTCAAAGAACCAACTCATTGATTCTTTGCACTGTTTTCCTAGTTTCTACTTTGTTGATTTCAGCTCTCAGGTTGACTATTTCCTGGCATCTACTCCTCCTTGGTGAGTTTGTTTCTTTTTGCTCTAATGCTTTCAGTTGTTCTGTCAATTCTCTAATGTGACTTTCCTCCAGTTTTTTTCATGTGGGCACTTAGTGCTATGAACTTCCCTCTTAGCACTGTTTTCAGAGTGTCCCATAAGTTTGGGTATGTTGTGTCTACATTCTCATTAAATTCTAGGAAGTCTTTAATTTCTTCCTCAACCCAGGAATGGTTTAATTGGGTGTTATTCATTTTCCACGATTATGTAGGTTTTCTGCAATTTTTATTGCTGTTGAATTCTAGCTTTAATGCATAGTGATCTGATAAGATACAGGGGGTTATTTCAATTCCTTTGTAACTGTGGAAGTTTGGTTTGCTGCCAACTATGTGGTCAATTTTGAGAAGGCTCCATGTGGTGCTGTGAAGTAGGTATATTCTTTTGTGTTTGGATGGAATGTTCTATAGATATCTGTTAAACCAAGTTGGGTCATAACTTTTGTCAGATCCTTTGTTTCTTTGTTAAGTTTCTGTCTGGTGGACCTGTCTAGTGGTGTATGGGGGGTGTTGAAGTCTCCTACTTATAAGTGTGTGTGGTTTTATGTGTGGTTTGAGCTTTAGTAATGTTTCTTTTACAAATGTTTGTGCCTTTGTATTTGGGGCATAGATGTTCAGGATTGATACTTCATCTTGAAGGAATTTTCTTGTGGTGAGTATGAAATGACCTTCTTCATCTCTTTTGATTGATTTTAATTTGAAGTCTAATTTGGTAGATATTAGGATTGCTACAACAGCTTGTTTCTTGAGCCCATTTGATTGGAAACTCTTTTCCCATCCTTTTACTCTGAGGTATCACCTGCCTTTGAAGTTGAGGTGTGTTTCTTGTAAACAGCAGAAGGATGGATTCTGTGTTTGTATCCATTCTGTTAGCTTATATCTTTTAATGGGTAAGTTAAGACCATTGACATTTAGGGATATTAATGTCCTTTGTTAATTGGTTCTTGTTTGCTTTGGATTTATTGTTGGTGGTGTCATTCTGTGTGGATTTTGGCTTCCTGTTTCTTTTTATGTTTAGTAAAATTAGATAATCTATTGTCTGTGTTTTTGTGAGTATAGTTATGTTCATTGGGTTGGGGTTTTCCTACCAGAACGTTCTGTAGTGCTGGATTTGTGGATATGTATTGTTTAAATCTGTTTTTGTCATGGAATATCTTGTTTTATACATCTACAGTTATTGAAAGTTTTGCTGGGTATAGTAGTCTGGGTTGACATCCATGCTCCCTTAGTGCTTGTAGGGTATCTATGCAAGACCTTCTGTCTTTCCGGGTTTCCAGTGAGAATTCGGGTGTGATTTTGATTGGTTTGCCTTTATATGTTACTTGGCCTTTTTCCTTTGCTGCTCTTAATATTTTCTCTTTATTCTGAAGATTTGGTATTTTGATTATTATGTGTCGGGGGGCATCTTTTTGTTGTCCAGTCTGTTTGGTGTCCTGTAAGATTCTGGTACTTTCATAGTCTCATATCCTTCTGTAGGTTGGGGAAGTTTTCTTCTATGATATTGTTGGATATGATTTCTGTACCTTTCAGCAGTGTTTCTTCACCTTCTTCTATACCTATTATTCTTAGGTTTGGTCTTTTCACAGTATCCCATATTTCCTGGATATTTTGTGTTAGGGAGTTGTTGGACTTGAGATTTTCTTTGCTTAATGAATATATATCCTCTAGTGAGTCTTCAATAGCTGAGATTCTCTCTTCCATCTCTTGAATTCTATTGGTTTTACTCACATCTAAGTTCCCAATCATTTATCCAGCCTTTCCATTTCCAGCATCGCCTCATTCTGTGTTTTCTTTATTGTGTCTATTTCAGCTTTTATTCTTTAACTGTTTCAAGAACTTCCTTCACTTGTTTGGATGTTTTTTCTTGGGTTTCTTTAGATTCTTTAAGAGATTTGTTTATTTCTTGAATTTTTTTGGTTTGTCTTTTCCTCCATTTCGTTTAATTTTTTGTTTGCTTTTTCTTCTATTTCTTTAAGGGATTTTCTTGTTTCCTCTTTAAAGGTCTCTATCATCTTGCTGAGATAATTTTTGAGGTCCATCTCATCTTCATGCTCTGTGTTTGGCTTTTCAGATCTTGCTCGAGTGGAGTCCCTAGATTCTGGTGGTGTCATATTGGTCTTTCTGCTGTTGAGTGAAATCTTATTCTGTCTTCTTCCAATATCTTCTTCTAGTGGGGTCAGGTGGGGCCCTTCTATCTCCTCTTGTCACCCAGTGATGTGCGGGGGCCAGGAATTCAATGTCTGCAACTCTAGATGGTCTTGACTCTCCTGGTAGTCTCCTCACTCATAGTAGGTTGGCGGGCAGAAAGGTATGGAAGAGTGGGGTGTTTCCAGATTCAGGGAGCTCCTCCTGGTCTGTGCATCTCTACCCCCAAGCAGGCAGGCATAGGCCTGGTGGCTAAGTCAGGGTGAATGATGCCTTGGGCAGGCATTGGGTAAGGGCATAGGCTCAATCACCTCATTCATGGGTTGGTGGGCCGAAAGGGATGGAAGAGTAGGATATTACCAGCTTCTGGGAGCTCCTACCTGCCTGGGCATGCCTATACCAAGCATGCAGGCATATTCCCTGGGGGGAGGTCAGGGTGAATGATGGTTTAGGCGGGAGTTTAGTAAGGGCAGAGGCTCACTCACCTTGTTCTTTGGTCGGTGGGTGGAAAGGGATGGAAGAGTGGGATATTACCAGATTCAGGGAGCTTCTCCCTGCCTGGGCATGTCTACACCAAGCAGGCAGAAACAGGCCCAAGAGGCAGGGGAGGTCGAAGTGAACAATGGTTTGGGCGAGGGTTGGGTAAGGGCAGAGTCTCACTCACCTCGTTTGTGGGTAGGTTGCCCTATAAAATATATTTACTATATAATCTCTGTATGTAGGTACAACAATTTGATGTTAACAAAAATATGTATTGTCATGTTTTCAAATATAACACATGAATATTTAAGGTAATAGCATCAATTTTTAAAATATCGCCTTATCTAATTTCTTCCAATAAAATATTGTTTTAGTTAAAATACTCTGGTTTGGCTCATTAAATAGTAGATGGTATTGATACTATTTGAATCAAATACATGAATTTCATCACACGTGAAAATAAGACACACCACTTAGACACCTTCTGTTCAGATTCCTTCCTCAGATGCTGACTTTACCTGACTTGTGTTTCAAAGCTTCAAAAGTCTGATGTAGACAAAGAGCTAATTACACTCACTTTATCCTTCTACAGAGCTCTGATACATGGTCCAGCCATTTGTACAACTGCATTTCACTCATGTTAATCTTGATATGAAAGTTTTTGTCATTTAATCTTCCCCACAATATTTTACAGTTCCTACCTCCTGACTTATGTTCTGGATCTTTGCCAACTGTAACGTTCTATCATGGCCCCTTGGATGGACCCAGATGCTGCTCCCCTCATTACCCTTCTGTCATCCTTGAAGCAGTTACCAAGAGATCAATCACCACAAATCTCTAAAATCAGTTCAGGTGAACCTAAAGGGGGACTAATTGGCCATGGGCTATCCAAACCCTCCCTCTTCTTGCCACCCTAGACATTGTTTTGGGGACTCTAAATTAAAATAGATGGACTGGAGTCTTCTTTGCATCAGTTAACCTCTTTGACTCACCAGCACAGATAAGCTTAACATTCTCCAGGACCAGCTTGACTTTGTGACTACTGCAGTCCTGCAAGATTAAGAAGGACCAGATATGACCACTGCAATCAGATTTGTGCCATCTTCACAAAAGATGCTGCTTCTGTCCACAATAACTGTTTTGAGATGGAACCTAGAACCGGGTCAAGACATAAATTCCTTGTAGTTCTCTTCTACTCTGGTTCCTCCCCCTAGATCACTCTTTCATCTTTATTATATTTATACCTGTGTTGTTTCCATGTTTTTAAAAATACTTTACTTATTGGACCTCATCTTAAACCAAAGAAAGTATTCCACCTAAGCTTTCTCAATAGCTCTCACCCTACAAGAGCTATGTTTGTTCTACAAAAATAAAGACGTTTTAGATACTATGGGAAAACTCTGCCTATAAGGGACCTATATCCCTTTCACCTCATACATTTCTTTACATTAGTTCTCTAGTTTCCTTTCCTTGGATTCTCTGTTGGTGCCTGCTATTTCTGCTGCCTAATATCTAATCAACAGCCCTGGAAATAGGACCGGTCACTGTCACTCTGAATCAATTCTATATTTTCTTTCAGAAGCTCACTCTATCTCTCCCACCTGTATGACTTCCTATCCCTAACCTTACCATTAAATCTGTACGATTTGTAACCAATTCACCTGCAGCCCATTCCCTATGGAGGGATACTCTGCCTAGTTACCCTCTGGACTGTCTAGGCCCTCCCCAAATGACATGACACACTTTGATGATCCCCCCATGAAAGTCCTCAACATTCCTGAGGAATGGATAGGGGTGGGATGGTGGGTTTGGTGGGAGATATGGTTGGATGGGAGGGAAAGGTAACTGGAGTTGATCAGTAAAATAAGCTTGTTTATAATTTAAATAAAAATTTATATTAAAAATACGAACCCTCTAACAATTATATTCCAAGTCTCTTCAGGAATACAGGACAGCAATCACCTGATCCATCACAGGTAATCAGTTAAGACTTTCCCACAGCTACATGACAGAATGCCTCATCTTCAATGGACCCACATCTTTCCCCTCCAACAAAGACTCATCTCAGCAGAAAACAGCAAGAACAACTCAGCTATGCATTTTGATATCCTCCCAGAGTTAGAAATGATTGTTTTCTGCTGAAGAACTACACTTCCCCACTTCCCTTGTGGACTAAAGAAGTCATCTGCATCCTTACAAAGGTCCACATCCCTATCTTCCCCTTTAGGCATTTTGGCCATTTACACAGACATGGCGGACAAAATGCTCTCTCATCATTATTAAACATATTCCTGTCTGAGTTCAGACCAATCATTTCTTTTTTTCCACTTCCTTCCCTCTATAGCTGCCTTTAAAAAATCTAAATAAAGGAGGAGGTATGTGAGGGGTATTTTGATATTTAAAATGCCAACAGTTAAGCTGAGTCTCACCCTCTTTCTGCCTTCAACTTTCAGATCGGAAATGATGTATCAGCTACTGCTCCAGTGCCATGACTTCCTGCCCACTGTCATTCTTCCTGCCGTGATGATCATAGACTGACACTCTGAAATTATAACATGTCCCAAGTTAAATGCTTTTTTATAAGCTGTCTTCGTTATGTTGTCTTTCCACAGCATCACTACACAACTATGATGTTATCAGGGAGTAAGGGATTGCTGTGATAGGCCTGACCGTGCTACTCTTTATTACTTTAGGACTTTAGATTAAGAAAGAGGTTGGATGCTGTAAGCAGAGATTAATAGGCCATCCTAGTAGGACCTTAGAAGACACTATACTATGATGAGCAATGTAGACTGTGGCTGCCCAACTCAAAAGGATCAGGGGTGACTAATCCTTGAGATAATTTGGTGATAATTTAGCAAAGAATGTGACTGCATTCTGTAACAAGAGCTTTCTTTCCAGGCTGTCTGTTACGGCCTCCCTTCTGAAACTCAAAGAAACACATGGGCGCTTTACTAATTATAAAAGTCTTAGCAGTGCAGAAGATTGCATATAGATCCACACCTGTCACCATGTACAAAAATTAAGTGCAAATGGATCAAAGATCTAAGCATAAATCCAGCCACACTTAATCTTCTAGAAGAGAAAGTGGGAGTTAATCTTGAACAAATAGGCATTGGAGACCCCTTCTTTAATATTACACCAGTAGCACAGACACTGAGGTCTACAATTAATAAATGAGACCTCCTGAAACAGACGCTTCTGCAAGGAAAAGGACACTGTCAGTAAGACAAAAAGACAGCCCAAAGAATGGGAAAATATCTTCACTGACCCCACATCTGACAGAGGGCTGATTTCCAAAATATACAAGAATCTCAAGAAGCTAGCCACCAAAACACCAAACAATGAAATGAAAAAGTGGGGTGCAGAACTAGAGAATTTTCAACAGAGCAATCTGAAATGGCTGAAAGTCACTTAAGAAAGTGCTCAAAATCCTTGGCCATCAGAGAAATGCAACTCAAAACAACTCTGAGATACCACCTCACACCTGTCAGAATGGCTAAAAACAAAAATAACCATGACAATCTATGCTGGAGAGGATGTGTAGAAAAAGTAACATTCCTCCATGCTGGTGAGAGTGTGAACTTGTAAGACCACTCTGGAAATCAGTATGGCGCTTGCTCAGAAAAATGGGAATCAGGCTACCTCAAGATCCAGCCATTACACACTTGGACATATACCCAAATAATGCACGTATATACAACAAGGACATATGTTCAGCCATGTTCATAGCAGCATTATTTGTAATAGCCAGAACCTGGCAGCAACCTATATTCCCCTCAATTGAAGAATGGATTGAGAAAATGTGGTACATTTATACAATGGAGTACTACTCAGCAGAAAAAAGCAATGGGATCTTGAAATTCACAGGCAAATGGATGGAAGTAGCAGAAACACCAGAAACCATCCTGAGTGAGATAAGCCAGTCACAAAAAGACAAACATGGTGTGTACTCACTCATATATGAATTTTAGACATAGAACAAAAGATTACCAGCCTACAATCATCTTCACCAAAGAAACTAGGAAAAAAGAAGGACTCTAAGAGAAAAATGCATGGACCCCAGAGAATGAGAAGGGGCAGGAACTCCTGAGCTAATTGGGAGCATGAAGTTAGGGGAGAGGAAGCTGCCAGGATGACAGCAGAAGAGGAGTGGAGGAGAGGAAATGGAGGAGCAGAAATATTGAGTTGGGGGAAGAATAGACGAGAGAGAGAGCAGGATGAGAGATACCATATCAGAGGGAGCCATTATAGGTCTGAGGAGAGATCTGGCACTAGGGAGATTTCCAGAGACCTACAAAGATGACACGAACTGACAATCCAGGCAATGGTGGAGAAGATAACCTAAATGCCCTTCCCCTAAAATGTGATTGATGACTAATTTTTATGCTATCCTACAGCCCTCATCCAGTTGCTGATGGAAGCAGAGACAGACATCCACAGATATACACTGAACTGAACCCTGGAACTTAGTTGAAAAGAGGGAGGAATGAAGATCGAAGAGGTTGGTGCCATGTTGGAGAAACCCACAGAACCATCTGGCCTGAACAAGGGGGAGCACATCGACCCCATATGCTGTCTGGGAGGCCAGTACAGGACTGATCCAGACCACTGAATATGGATGTCAATGAGAAGGCCTCTGCACTCTGAGGGGCCCTGGTAGTGGATTAGTATTTTTCTTTAACCTAAGAGGGAACTTTGAGAGCCCATCCCACGTGAAGGGATGCACTCAAGAAACATGGGTAGGGCCTAGGCCCGGCCCAGGATGATGTGGTGGACTTTGTGGAGCCCCCATTAAAGTCCCTACCCTGCCTATGGTTCAGGTATTGCAGGATCACAACATTCACCTGTGGTTCTCTCTGTGTCTCTGTCTCTCTGTCTGTCTGTCTCTCTCTCTCTCACATACACACATACCCACACACACACACACACACATGAACACTAACACACTTTCTCCTCCCCTCCTCATCATCCAGTTTTCACCTTTCCTTCTCATTATCCTCCCCCTTCCTTCCCCTCCCCTCTTCCTCAACGTCTCTTCATTTCCCTCCTCTTTTCTTCCACCTCCTTCTCCTTGCCCTCTTCCTCTTCTCTTCCCCAGGCTCTTCCTTTCCTTCCTCTTCCTCTTCCCTCCTCCCACTTCTCCTGTCCTCTCTTCCTCCTCTCCATACTCATTTCCTTCTTTTTCCTTCATTCACTTCTCATCCCCCTCTCCTTTCCCTTTTCTTCTCTTTCCTTCTCCCTTGCTTTCTTGTCATTTCTTCCTCATACCTTCCCTCCTTATTGCCTTCCTTCATCTTCCCCTTCTTTTCTCATCCTCTCCTTCAGAGCTAGCCTGAAGCTAAGTGGTGGAGGCATGCCTAAATCCCTGGATGTTCCCATGATGACAGCAGCAGGAGTTTCTTTGCCCAATCCCTTGCCCAGATTCCAGCAGACCCCAAGCAGTTAAGTTTCCTGTGCATATATCCCAATGAACATAACAAATGATAAGCTCATAGGTCTCCAAGTCTACAGGGACTGGTTGCTTCTCATCTGACATCTGAAACAGTCCGAACTGGACATCCTATTACTTTATAAGTTTCCTTCTTCTGGCTCCTGTTGCTTCTGAGTGTACAAATGAAGTACCCTAGATGTTCTTACCCCAACCAACAACATACCACCTCATGCACCCAACAGGCCATTCTTCTTATGGTAGAAATGTCCCTTGGCCCCTTCTAATGAATGAGTTTTCCACTGACACAGGCTCCATTCTGTCTTTTTCCCCTGTTGTCCTCATGGCCACTTAGGATCTGCCTTTGTCCCTGGCCATGATCAACCTATTAACCCTGTTAACCAAGCCTGGACAAACCCAGCGATGGAAACTAGCACTATCCCTCAAGCCTCTCCTTTCTTTTCCCCTTTCTTCTCCCCCCCCTTCTTCCAACTTTTCTAATACTCTCCTTCCTTGTCATCCTTCTCCTGCCTCCCGTTTCTCTGCCTTTTCTGATTCTCCTCACGTTCTTCCTTCCTTTGTTTCCTCTCTTCTGTCTCTCCAATTCCTTCCCCTTCTTGTTCTCCTTTTACACTTCTCCACTTTCCTTCTCCACCCCTTCCTTTCTCTAATGGCCTCTTTTCCCTCCTCCTTCCCCTCCTTTTGTTACTTTCCCCTCATCTTCCTCCTCTTCTTTCTATCTTTCTCCTCCGTCTTTCTTCTTCCCTCTTCCCTCTCCTCCCCTTCCTTCTACCAATCTTTCTAATCCTCCTCGTCCACTCTTGCCCCTTGTCAATTTTCACTTTCTATTTTTCCTCTTTTACCACTCCTACCACTTTCCTCCTCCCTCTTTCTTTATCCTTCTTCCTCCACTGTTCTTCCTCCTCCTTTCTCCTCCCCATTTCCTTCTCCTCAACCTCTTTCTCTATCTATTTCCTTTCTCTCCTTCTTTCTTCCCAACTCCTCTCTCTCAACTTCTTCTCATTTCCTCTGCCATCCCCTCTTCTGCTTCTCGCTCTCATTCCTCAACTTCTCCTCTTCCTATCCCCTTCTTGTCCCTCTTCTCTCTTCCTCCTTCTCCTCCCTCACCTTCTTTTCTTATCCACCCCTCCTCTCTCTATTGTTCCTCTTTCCCCTTTCCTTCTCCACCCCTTCCTTTTCCTATATTTCTCCTTTCCCTCCAATTCTTCCTTAAATCTTCCCCTTTTCCTCTCATCCGCATCCTCCTCTCCTTTCCTCTTCCTCCCTTTACTCCTTCCCCTCCAACTTCCCCTACATTCTCCACTCTCTCCTTCCTCTCTTTACTTCCCTCTTTCTTTCTCTTCATTCTGTTCTCTTCCTTCTCCCCTCTGCCTTTTTCTTCCTTCATTTTCTTCTCTCCCTCCTCTAATTTTCCTCCTCTTTCTTCTCCCCTATCTTGTCTTCCTCCTCCCTGCTCTTCTCTTTCGTGTCCTCCATGTCCTAGCCTTTTTATTCCTCCACTCCTGTTCTTTTCCACCTATTTCTCTCCTCCCATCTCTGCCTCTCCATCCTCCCTCTTCTCCTACCCTCTCTACTAAGCTCTGTTCCCTTTATCACTATACTCTTCATCTTCCTTCTCCTCAATCCCTCCACCTTTTTCTGCTTCTTTCTCTGCTCAAACCAATGAATCAACCAGGAACTGCTTAGCTGTGTATTCAATGATTTTTACATTTTGAAAAGATTTTATATTTTTAATTATGTGCAATATGTATATGACATGTATCCGTTATGCTGATCCATTGACCCTAGAACCAAGGCCATTTTATCATGCAATATGAACACCTAGTAAAAACTCATGATGTGGAAGTGATAGAAGCACCATCACTTGAGCAATATTGTCAAATAAGCAACACAAGTTTTTAGTGAACATTTATTTGTTTTGAATATTTAATATTTTTTATATCTGATCAGAACCATAAGCAACCTGAAATATTAAGCCCTCTTGTACCTGGATAGTTTTCAAGAACATCAAATACACAATGAAAGCAGCAAAGATAGAAATGTTTACTGTTCTAGGTCATAACAGAGTGGTCTGCAGACCCTCAGAGGGCTTTGAAGCAATATGCAACAGAAGCCATTTTGTAATTGCTCGCACCAAACAGAGAAGTGGACTTCTCTGCTAGGTAATTAAGGAAACCGTGCATATAGCAGGACACTTACATAAGACTTTGCATATTAAGTGACGAATGGGCCAAAGCAGTCCCATGTTCACAAATAATCACAGGAGGTGTGGAGCCCCGTAAATCTGAGACATCGGAATATCTGGGTAAGCAAGGAGGATTTCGGCATACTGGGGTTTTTCAAACTGACAGAGCACCTGAATGCTCAGCATCTTGGTGAAATACTCTCTAACTCCATATACAAGTTCATCAACTGAATATTCCAAATTATCAGACTTTCTCTGTAACTTCAAGAAAGTCACATAGTTTTCAAGAATGTGATATACATTCTTCTCAGCGGGGAGTTGGAATAACTGCTTCTGCTTGTTTACCAAGTCCCAGTCCTCAACAACGCATCCTTTTAGTTGTTGAGGCAACTTCACTTCAACTCCCATTCTCAGATTCACTGCCTGCATATGCTGACCAGTGGTGACAGCCCCAACCACATTCTGATGAGGACCTTGGCTACTTAGCTGGTATTACTACCAATTCTGCTTTCTGGAGCATTCTTCGTGTGCTCTGGTACTGGCACCGTAGGCATAGATCCTGAAGAATGTTTCTCTACATGAATGCCTTGCTTCATGGAGTGATGACCTTCCTCCACAGGGCACCCATTCTCTTCTGTGTTACTTTCCTCTTCTGAAGTATTCTTCAAGTTCTCTGGCACTGGCACCGTAGGCATGGATCCTGAAGATTTCTCTATATGAAAGCCTTGCTCCATGGAGTGATGACCTTTCTCCACAGAGCCCACGTTTTGGACTGTGTTACTTTCTTCTTCTGGAGTAATCTTCATGTGCTCTGGCACTGGCAATGTAGGCATGAATCCTGAAGGTTTCTCTACATGAAAGCCTTGCTCCATGGTGTGATGACCTTTCTCCACAGAGCCCGCATTTTGGCCTGTGTTACTTTCCTCTTCTGCAGTATTCTTCATGTGCTCTGGCACTGTCACGGTAGGCATGAATCCTGAAGATGGTTTCTTTACATGAAAGCCTTTCTCCGTGGAGAGATGACCTTTCTCCATAGAGCCCGCATTTTGTCCTGTGTTACTTTCCTCGTCAGTGTAGCTGTCGTGAAAATCAACACTCTCCACAGAACTAAATTTCTTCTATGTGCTCATTTTCGTGGCGGAGTGCTGTCTCTTTTTCTTAGAAGGGTGGCCCCTCTCCCCAGTAGATTCTCTTGGAAGATGGGCCTTTCTCTGCAGGGCGACTCTTTTTGAGAGAGCAACTTCTCTCCTCAGGTAGATGTTTCTCTGCACTGTGGCCTTTCTTTAGAAGCCTGCCTCTTCCTGTGAGGTGATTTTCCCCTGCAAGAGGGTCTGCTATCTGCTGACTGACCCGCCTCTGCAGGGCTGATTTTCTTCTGGGGGCGACTTCTCCATGTCGGGTGTTCTTTCCCTGTGGAAGGTTTTTTCTCCATGGTGTAACCCCTTTCCAACAAGCGACCCTCCTCTGCAGGGCTGCTTCTGAGGTAGCAATCTCTCCCTGCAGAGGTATCTTCACCTGCAAAGGGTATGCTCCTTGCCAAGTTGACTCTTTCAACTGAGCAACTCTCTTCTCCAGGGCAGCTTTTCTTCTCAGGCCGAGCTCTCCCTGTGGGGTGATGTTTCGCTTTGGAAGGTCTTTTCTTTGCAGTCTTACCCCTGTCCACAGAGAGACCCTCCACTATAAGGCAGCTTTGGATGCGGCTGCCTCTGCTTGTAGGGCTATCTTCACCTGCCAAACTTCTGCTCGTTGCCCAGTTAACCAAGTCAACTGAGCGAACCTTCTCTGCACCCCGGCTTTTGAAGTGGTGATCTCTCCCTGCAGATCGACTCTTGCTTGCTGAGTATTCCTTCTCTGCTAGGTGACTTTGTTTGTCAGGCCGACCTCTCCCTACAGGATTATCTTTCTCTGTGGAGAGTCCTCTCTTCACAGAATGGTCTCCCTCTATCTGGCCATCTCTCTCTGTACAGCTAAGTTTCTTGGCTGGGCTGTCTTTCTCTTGAGGGTGCTGGTTTTCCATAGAGGGTCCTCTCCCATCCAAGTAACTTTTCAAGGAAATTGCTTCTTCTTAGTAGAAAGACCTTTCTTTGCATGTTGACTTCTCTCAACAGGGCGGCCTCTCTCGCTATAGGAATCTCTCTCAGCCAAACCACCTTCCTCTTAGAATGACCGCTTTCTGTAAGCCATTTTTTCTTGTTAAGGCAACCTCTCTGTGCAGGAATATCTTTCTCAGATGAGCGATGCTTGTCGAATGAGCAACATTTCTCACAAACGGGATGCGTCTTCCCAGAGAGTTGCTTCTTGGACTGATTTTTTTTTTGCAGAGGTTCTTTTCCCTGTGGCAGAAATTTCTTCTTCTTTGCAATTGCTGTAGTGTAGCTGAAGCATCTCACCCAAGGGTGTCTTAAACAAAACATAGTACTTCGTAACAATGTATCTTTTCTCTGCCACACCATCCTTCTCAGTGGAGGGATTTTCTCTACTGTGCAGGTTGTCTCATCCGAGCGACCTCTCTCCACTGAGGGACCTTTTGTGGCTGGACGGCCCCGAGGTCTTCTTGGAATAGGTGACTGAAGACTTGTAGTCACGGCTGAATTCTGTCCTTAGGAGGTATTTGTCCCCTTTATGACACGCCTCTTACTTGGTATCAGCTTCACAAAGTCATCACCTTCAACCACATGCTGCTCACCAACATGAGGCCTTTTCTTTCTGGAAGTCATTGAAGCAATCTTCTGGCTTTATCTTCAGAGAAAAAGTGAATTCCCAGATTTTCTGTTTTTTTTTTTTTCTGCAAAACTGGACTGGGTACGATCCCATAAGTCTCTAGTCTGAATTAGTTCTATAATCCGGATCCAATCTCCTGGTTGTCTATCATATTAACTCTTTTTAAGGACAGCAGAGGACCGGGAGTAGGGAGCTCAACTGCCTAAGGTCCAACCGCCAGTGCAAAGTCTTTGGCAACTGTCTGTACACAAACGTCATCTTGGGAGCACAGGTGGCTTAGGCCCTTCAACCAATTAGCAGTCTTATGTAAATTGCAATATGTTCCATAGCCCAATGATTGGACAACCACTCTGATGTCATAGTAATGGCGCCTGGGCAGGGGGAGAGGGCTTCCTTTTCTTTACTTTTTTTTTTTTTAAGACCAGATTTTACAAAAACTAACAAAGATCCATCCCAAGCTTCTTCCTCCTCAGTGCGGGCATTAAAGGCATGCATGTCTTGCTTATCTTTCTTGATTAATTCATCTTCCTTCCTGTTACCCTTTTTCTGCCTAAATCGCTTGGTTCTTACTCTTCATCATGAGTTCAAGGGTATGGAGAAGCTATAGGCTTGAGCTTCCTGCAGCTCAGAAGCAGAAAAAGAAAAGCGTGTCATCTCCAGCATCTCATTACTGAGGAAGAATAGGACTCTTAGCAATGAAAGAGATATCTTGATAGAGGGGACCATCATGGGTTAGGGAGAAACCTGGTGCCAGGGAAACTCCAAGGAATCTATAAGGATGATCCCAGCTAATACTCCTAGCAATAGTGCAGCGAGTGCCTCGACTGACCTTCCCCTGAAACCAGATGGATGAGCACTCTGTCATCACAGAGCCTTCATCCATTAACTGATGGAAGCACATGCAAAGATCCACAGCCAAACACTGGGCTCCGGGGGTCCAGTTGAAGAAAGAGAGAACTGATCATATTACCAAAGGGATTCAAGATCATGATAGGGAAACCACCACAAAGACAGCCGACCCAGTCTAGTCAACACATGGATTCTAGACCCACTGCCAAGAAGCCTGAATGGGACCAAACTAAGCCCGCTCTGCATGTGGGTGACAGTTGTATAACTCGGTCTCTTTGTGGGACCTCTGACAGTGGAACCAGAATCTGGTGCATGAGCTGATTTTGAAACCCATTCTCTATGGTGGAATACTATACTCAGCATTGATGTACGAGGGAAGAGATTGTTCCAACCTCAACTTGGTATGCCAGGCTTTGGAAACTCTTCATGGGAAGCCTTACCTTTTCTGAGGAGCTGATGGGGGTCAGTAGAAAGGAGGTGGGGAGAGAACGGGAGGAAAGGAGGAAGGGGATACAGTGGTTGGCATGTACACAAATAAAAACTTAAAGAGAAGAAAGTTCTCTTTCCATCCTCCCTTTTTCCATTGCCTTCAGGACTGGGCCACTTCAGAGTGTGGCAATGAGTTTATTTCCATTCTCCCTGAGGATGTAACAGATACATTAATCTACTAAACCATGTGTCTTAAAAATATGCTGATAGAATTAATGTTTTTTTGAAATTTATTTATTAGTTCTAGTTAGGGAACAAGCTTATTTCAAGTCCCTTCCCCATCTCCCTCCCCTCACCACCATTCCTCTTCCCGCACACTCAGCCCACCCCTCACCACATCCACCCACCTCTCCCCAGGCAGGGTAGGGCCCTCAACAGGGGCTCTGCAAAGTCCACCAAATCTTCCTGTACTGGTCTTGGGCCCTTCCCCATGTGTCGAGGCCCAGAGTGTAACCATTCACGTGGGATGGGCTCTCAAGTCCCTTCTTATACTGGGGAAAATTACTAATCCACCACCAGAGGCTCCCTGGAGTGCAGAGGCCTCCTTATTGACATCCAAGTTCAGGGGTCTGGATAGGTCTTGTACTGGCCTCCCCGACAGCATCTGGGGTCGATGTTCTCTCCCTCATTCAGGCCAACTGTTCCTGTGGGTTTCTCCAACCTGATACAGGCTCCTTCGTCTTCATTCCTCCCTCTCTTCAACTAAATTCCTGATTTCGGCTCAGTGTTATATCTGTGGATGTCTGTCTCTGCTTCCATCAGCCACTGGGTGAGGGCTCTAGGATGCTATAAAGAGAAGTCATCAATCTCATTTTAGGGGAAGGGCTTTTAGGTTATCCTCTCCACCATTGCCTGGATTGTCAGATCATGTCATTCTCGTAGGTCTCTGGAGATCTCCCTGGTTCCAGATCTCTTCTCGGACCTATAGTGGCTCCATCTGATATGGTATCTCTCATTCTGCTCTCTTTCCTCTATTCTTCCCCCAACTCAATATTTCTGCCCCTCCATTTCCTCTCCTTTACTACTCTTCTCTTGCTCTTATTGTTGCAGATTCTTTCCCCCTACCCTCATGCTCCCAATTAGTTCAGGAGTTCATGCCACTTCCATTCCTGGGGAATTTATACCTTAGAGTTCTTCATGTTTCCTAGTTTCTTTGAGAAAGAGGATTATAGGCTGGTAATCCTTTGCTCTATTTCTAAAATTCATATATTAGTGAGTACACACCATGTTTGTCTTTTTGTGACTGGGTTACCTCACTCAGGATGGTTTCTTCTAGTTCCATCCATTTGTGTGAGAATTTGAAGATTCCATTGCTTTTTTCTGCTGAGTAATCCATTGTATAAATGTACCACATTTTCTCAATCCATTTTTCAGTTGAGAGGCATCTAGGTTGCTTCCAGATTCTGGCTATTACAAGCAATGCTGCTATGAACATGGTTGAACATATGTCCTTGTTGTATGAACATGCACTATTTGGGTATATACCCAAGAGAGGAATGGCTGGTTCTTGAGGTAGCCTGATTCCCATTTTTCTGAGCAAGTGCCATACTGATTTCCAGAGTGGTCTTACAAATTCGAACTCCCATCAGCAATGGAGGAGTGTTCCTTTTTCTCCACATCCTCTGCTGCATAGATTGTCATTGGCAATTTTGATTTTAACCATTCTGACAGGTGTGAGGTGGTATCTCAGAGTTGTTTTGACCACGTTCTTTGAGGAATACTGCAACTAGCTCTTGTTTGAATTTCTGGTAGAATTCTGCAGTGAAGCCATCTGGCCCTGGGCTTTTTTTTTTTTGGTTGGGAGGTTTTTGATGACTGCTTCCAATTCATTAGGGGTTATAGGTCGATTCAAATTGTTTATCTGATCTTGATTTAATTTTGGTAAGTGATATTTATCCAGAAAGCTGTCCATTTCCTTTAGATTTTCCAATTTTGTGGAGTACAGGTTTTCAAAGTATGACCTGAAGATTTTCTTGATTTCCTCTGTGTCCGTTGTTATATCCCCCTTTTCATTTCTGATTTTGTTAATTAGCATGCTCTCTCTCTGCCTTTTGGTTAGTTTGGCCAGAGGTTTGTCTATCTTATTAATCTTCTCAAAGAACCAACTCTTTGTTTCATTGATTCTTTGTACTGTTTTCCTAGTTTCTACTTTGTTGATTTCGGCTCTCAGGTTATTTCCTGGCATCTACTCATCCTTGGTGTGTTTGCTTCTTTTTGCTCTAAAGCTTTTTGTTGTTCTGTCAATTCTCTAATGTGACTTTCCTCCAGTTTCTTCATGTGGGCACTTAGTGCTATGAACTTCCCTCTTAGCACTGCTTTCAGAGTGTCCCATAAGTTTGGGTATGTTGTGTCTACATTCACATTAAATTCTAGGAAGTCTTTAATTTCTTCCTCAAGCCAGGAATGGTGCATTTGGGTGTTATTCATTTTCCACTAAAATGTAGGTTTTCTGCAATTCATATTGATGTTGAATTCTAGCTTTAATGTATGGTGGTCTGATAAGATACAGGGGGTTATTTCAATTCTTTTGTAACTGTGCAGATTTGCTTTGTGCCCAAATATGTGGTCAATTTTTGAGAAGGTTCCATGTGACTCTGAGAAGAAGGTATATTCTTTTGTGTTTGGATGGAATGTTCTATAGATATCTGTTAAACCCAGTTGAGTCATAACTTCTGTCAGATCCTTTGTTTCTTTGTTAAGTTTCTCTCTAGTGGTCCTGTCTAGAGGTGTAAGGGGGGGTGTTGAAGTCTCCTACTATAAGTGTGTGTGGTTTAATGTGTGGGTTGACCTTTAGTAATGTTTCTTTTACAAATGTGGGTGCTTTCGTATTAGGGGCATAGATGATCAGGATTGAGATTTCATCTTGATGGACATTTACTGTCATGAGTATGAAATGCCCTTCTTAATCTCTTTTGATTGCTTTCAGTTTAAAGTCTAATTTGTTAGATATTAGGATTGTTACACTAGCTTTTTTCTTGAGCCCATGTGATTGGAAAAATTTTTCCCATCCTTTTATTCTGAGGTATCGCCTGTCTTTGAAATTGAGGTGTGTTTCTTGTAAACAGCAGAAGGATGGATTCTGTCTTCGTATCCATTCTGTTAGCTTATATCTTTTTATGGGTAAGTTAAGACCATTGACATTTAGGGATATTAATGTCCATTGTTCATTGGTTCTTCTTTGTTTTGGATTTATTGTTGGTGGTGTCATTGCGTGTGGATTTTGGCTTCCTGTTTCTTTTTGTGTTTGGTAAAATTAGATTATCTATTGCCAGTTTTTTTGTGAGTGTAGTTATATTGGTTGGGTTGGAGTTTTCCTTACAGAACGTTCTGTAGTGCTGGATTTGTGGATATGTATTGTTTAAATCTGTTTTTGTCGTGCAATATCTTCTTTTCTCTATCTACAGTGATTGAAAGTTTTGCTGGATACAGTAGTCTGGGTTGACATACATGCTCCCTTAGTGCTTATAAGGTATCTATCCAAGTCCTTCTGGCTTTCAGAGTTTCCATTGATAAATCGGGTGTGATTATGATTGGTTTGCCTTTATATGTTACTTGGCCTTTTTCCTTTGCTCCTCTTAATATTTTCTCTTTATTCTGTAGATTTGGTGTTTTGATTATTATGGGTCGAGGGGACTTCTTTTTTGTGGTCCAGTCTGTTTGGTGTCCTGTAAGCTTCTGGTACTTTCATAGGCATATCCTTCTGTAGGTTGGGGAAGTTTTCTTCTATGATATTGTTGGATATGTTTTCTGTACCTTTGAGCAGTGTTTCTTCACCTACTTCTACACCTATTATTCTTAGGTTTGGCCTTTTTACGGTGTCCCATATTTCCTGAATATTTTGTGTTAGGGATTTGTTGGACTTGAGGTTTTCTTGGGTTGATGAATGTATATCCTCTAGCGAGTCTTCAGTAGCTGAGAGTCTCTCTTCCATCTCTTGAATTCTATTGGTTATACTCATATATTTAGTTCCCAATTGTTGATCTAGCCTTTCAATTTTCAGCATGGTTTCATTGTGTGTTTTCTTTATTGTGTCTATTTCAGCTTTCATGCTTTGAATTGTTTCAAGAGCTTCCTTCACTTGTTTGAATGTTTTTTCTTGGGTTTCTTTAGATTCTTTAAGAGATTTGTTTATTTCTTGAATTTTTTTGGTTTGTCTTGTCCTCCATTTGGTTTATTTTTTTGTTTGCTTTTTCTTTTATTTCTTTAAGGGGTTTTCTTTTTTCCTCTTTAAAGGTCTCTATCATCTTGGTGAAATAATTTTTGAGGTCCATCTCATCTTCATGTTCTTTGTTGGGCTTTTCCGAACTTGCTGGAGTGGACTCCCTAGATTCTGGTGGTGTCATATTGGTCTTTCTGTTGTTGAGTGAAATCTTATTCTGTCTTCTTCCCATGTCTTCTTTTAGTGGGTGCAGGTGTGGTGTCTCTATCTCCTCTTGTGACCCAGTGGTGTATGGGGGCCAGAAATTCAATGTCCACAACTCTGGATGGTCTTGACTCTCCTGGTAGTCTCCGCACTAGTTCCTGGGTTGGTTGGCGGAATGGAAGAGTGGGGTGCTAGCAGATTCAGGGAGCAGGGAGCTCCTCACTGCCTGGGCGTGTCTACTCCAAGCCTGCAGGTGCAGGTTGGGGTGGAGGGGTGGGGGTGTCCGGAGTGAGTGATGTTTTGGGCGGGTGTTGGGACAGGGCAGAGACTCACTCACCTAGTTCTTGGGTCGGTCGGCGGAATGGAAGAGTGGGGTGCTAGCAGATTCAGGGAGCAGGGAGCTCCTCCCTGCCTGGGTGTGTCTACCCCAAGTCTGAAGGCACAGGCAGGTGGGGGTGTGGGTGGCCGGGGTGAGTGATGTTTTGGGTGGGAGTTGGGAAAGTGCAGAGACTTACCTAGTTCCTGCATCGGTCGGCAGAATGGAAGAGTGGGGTGCTAGCAGATTCAGGGAGCACAGAGTTCCTCCCTGCATGGGCGTGTCTACTAGAATTAATGTTTTAAAAAATGGGAAATGATATAAATAGCAACCCTACGAAATTAGAGTGGCAATGTAAGTATCAGACAAAATACACTGTAAAAGAAAAACTTTACAGGATAAAGAATGTTTTCTAATGATGAAGGGGTTGAACCAGCAAGAAGCTACCACAATCACGAACAAGTAATAATCTAAGAATGGAAAACAAAATACAGGAAGCAAAAAGTAACAGAAATACAACAGACAATTCACAAATAGTAATTGGAGATTTGAATAAGTACTTTTATTAATGGTTATAACACTACTGAAATGTTGACAATCTCATAAAAGTCTTGAACAACAATAAGAACCAAGTAGTCTTAGGAATACACATACACAACAATCCACTGAAGACTGCAGAATAGACTTTCTTTTCAAGTGTATATTGGGATTTTCACAATTGTCCCACCATACAACCTGCCATCTTTGCTCTTCCACAACATAGCTACTCCAGAGCACACCAAGACTTCTTAGGAGACTTGAGGAGGTGAGCTACTTGATATTCAGGCTATCTGAGAAGCAGGATTCTACCTCAACCTTTGAATCTTGAGTTTTTTAGTGTAACAGAGATTTAAATAAGTTTTCCTGGAGTTAATCGGTCCCTGAGGACCCTGGGACCCTTTCTCTGCTGAGTTCGCTGGGCCAATCCGGCCCCCACAGAGTGCAGAGATTCCAGAGTTGAGCTGATTCAGCTCCTAACTTGGGTCCAACTTCTGCCTGCCAGCCCTGGCAAATCCAGCCCTGGGATCTGCAGGCTGACTGAGTCGGTCCCTGGGGTCCTATCTCTGCTGAGATTGCTGGGCCATTCCGGCCCCCACAGTGTGCAGAGAGTGCAGAGGTGAGCTGATTTAGCCCCTAACTTGTGCCCAACTTCTGCCTGCTCACCCTGGCAAACCCTGCCCAGGGATCTTCCACAGGATGACTCGACCCCTGAGGACCAAACAACCCAGAGTCTGCTGACATCTCTGCACCAGTACTGCTCTCACCCACCTGGAGAGCAAGTGCCTCAAACCTGCCTACACGCAACTTGAAACCCATCAGAGTATCATAGTCAATTGTATTCACTGGAAGAGAACACCACACCCATACATACCAGGAAAGGAAGTGAAAGGAACTGTACTCACTGGAACAAGAGATGGGAAGATGACAATATAAGAACACATCTAACAACAGGAAGACAAATATGACACCACCAGAGTTTAGGGACTCTACAAAATCAAGACATGAATATCCCAACACAGAAGAAGCAGAAGAGAGCAACCTTAAAAACAACTTCGTGGAGTTGATAGAGAACCTAAAAAGAGGAAATCTTAAAATCCTTCAGAGAAATGGAAGAAAAGACAAACCAAAAGATGCAAGAAATGAAGGAAAGCCAAAAAAGCCAAGAAAATACAATTAAACAGCTGAAGGAAACAGTTCAGGACCTGAAAACTGAATTAGAGACAATAAAGAAAACACAAACTGTGGGAATGCTGGAAGTGGAAAAGCTTAGTAAACAATCAGAAACCACAGATGCAAGCATAACAAATAGAATACAAGAGACAGAAGACAGACTCTCAGACACTGAAGGCAATCTAGAGGAAATAAACTCATGAAGCAAAGAAAATCTGAAGTCTAACAAATCAATAACACAAAATATTCAGGAAATTTGGAACACCGTGAAAAGACCAAACCTAAGGATAATAGGTATAGAAGAAGGAGAAGAAACTCAACTCAAAGGTACAGAAAGCATATTTAACAAAATCATAGAAGAAAACTTTCCAAAGCTAAAGAAAAACATGCCAATGAAAGTACAAGAAGCCTACAGAAAGCCAAATAGAATGGACCACAAAGGAAAGTCCCCATGTCACATAATAATTAAAAGATCAAACGTACAGAATAAAGAAAAAATGTTAACAGCAGCAAGGGAAACAGGCCAAGTAACATATAAAGCAAACCTATCAGAATTACACCAGACTTCTCCATGGAAACTCTGAAAGCTAGAAGGACATGGATAGATATTCTACCAACTCTGAGAGAACATGGATGCCAGCCCAGACTACTATATCCAGCAAAGCTTTCAATTACTATAAATGGAGAAAACAAAATATGCCACATCAAAACCAGATTTAAACAATATGTAACCACGAATCCAGCCCTACAGAAAGTACTGGAAGGAAAACTCCAACCTAAGAAATTAAACACACTCACATAAACATAGGCAATAGATAATCCTACTCTACAAAAACACAAAATAAAAGGCAGGATAAATCCACATACAATACCAGTACCAACAACAAACCAAAAACAAACAAGAATAAACACTGAATGGAACTTAATTTCCCTCAATATTAATGGTCTTAACTCGCATATAAAAAGACACAGGCTAACTGATTGGATATGAAGATAGAATCCATACTTCTGCTGCATACAAGAAACACACCTTGAATTCAAAGACAGACATTTCCTCAGAGTAAGGGGTTGGGATAAGGTACTCCAATCAAATGGACCCAAGAAATGAGCTGGCGTAGCTGTCCTTGTATCTAACAAGATAGATTTCAAACAAAAATCTATCAAAAGAGATTAAGAAGGTCATTTCATATTCATCACAGGAAAAATCCATCAGGAAGAAGTCTCAATTCTAAATATCTATGCCCCAAATACAAAGGCACCAACATTCATAAAAGAAATATTATTAAAACTCAAATCACAAATAATGGCTCACACAGTTATAGTGGGAGACTTTAACACTCCACTCTCACCCCTGCACAGGACCACCAGACAGAAACTTAACAAAGAGACAATGGAACTAACAGAAGTTATGAACCAATTGGGATTAACAGATATTTATAGAACTTTCTATCCAAACACAAAAGAATATACCTTCTTTTCAGCATCACATGGACTCTTCTAAAAAATCGACCACATTCTCAGCAACATAGCACACCTCAACAGGTACAAAAAAATTGGAACAATCCCCTGTGTCTTATCAGACCACATGCTTTAAAGATAGATATCAAAAACAAATCAAAGTGCAAAAAACCTACCAACTCATGGAAATTGAACAACATGCATTTGCAACATTCCTGGGTCAAGGAAGAAATAAAGAAAGAAATTAAAGTCTTCCTAGAATACAATGAAAATGAAGACACAACATACCCAAACTTATGGAACACTTTGAAAGCCGTTCTAAGAGGAAAGTTCATAGCTCTAAGTGCTCACATGAACAAACTAGAGAATAGCCACACCAGAGATCTGACATCACAGCTGAAAGCTCTAGAACAAATGGAAGCAAATTCACCACAGAGGAGCAGACGCCAGGAAATATTCAAACTGAGGGAAGAAATCAATGAAGTTGAAACAAAGAAAACAATTCAAAGTATCAATATAACAAAGAGTTGGTTCTTTGAGAAAAATCAACAAGATAGACAAACCGTTATCCAAATTAACCAAAAGGCAGAGAGAGATCATCCAATTTAACAAAATCAGAAATGAAAAGGGGGACATAACAACGGACACTGAAGAAATCCAGAGAATCTTCAGGTAGTACTTTGAAAACATGTACTCCACAAAATTGGAAAATTTAAAGGAAATGGATAATTTTCTGGACAGTTGTCACTTACCAAAATTGAATCAAGACTAGATAAGCAACTTAAACAGACCTATAACCTCTAAGGAAATAGAAGCGGTCATCAAAAGTCTCCCAACCAAAAAAATTCCAGGGCCAGATGGATTCACTACAGAATTCTACCAGAAATTAAAGAAGTGCTAATACCAATACTTCTCAAATTGCTCCACAAAATAGAAGAAGAAAGGACATTGCCAAACTCTTTTTACTAGGCTACAATAACATTGATACCCAAGCCACAAAAAGACACAAATAAGAAAGAGAACTAGAGACAAATATCCCTCATGAACATTGATGCAAAAATTCTCAATAAAATCCTGGCAAATCAAATACAAGATCATATCAGAGAAATCATGCACCATGATCAGGTAGGATTCATCCCAGGGATGCAAGCATGCTTCAATATACGAAAATCCATAAATGAAATCCATCATATAAAAAGACTGAGGAAAAATAAACACACGATCATCTTACTAGATGCTGAAAAAGCCTTTGACAAAATCCAACACCCCTTCGTGATAAAGGTCTTGGAGAAATCAGGGATAACAGGAACATACCTCAACCTAATGAAAGCAATATACAACAAGCCAACAACCAACAATAAAATTAAATGGAGAGAAACTCGATCCAATTCCTCTAAAATCGGGGACAAGACAAGGCTGTCAACGCTCTCCATACCGCTTCAATATTGTCCTTGAAGTCCTAGCTAGATAAATAAGACAACAAGATGAGATGAAGGGAATACAAATTAGAAAGGAAGAAGTCAAACTCTCACTATTTCCAGACGATATGATAGTCTACATTAGTGACCCGAAAAACTTTACCAGAGAAATCCTACAGCTGATAAACACCTTCAGCAAAGTGGCAGGATACAAGATTAATTAAAAAAAATCCATAGCCCTACTATACGCCAATGATACTTTGGTGAAGAAAGAAGTCAGAGAAACATCACCCTTTACAATTGCCACAAACAACATAAAATACATTGGGGTAACACTAACCAAAAATGAAAGATCTGTACCAAAAGAATTTTGAGTCTCTAAAGAAAGAAACTAAAGAAGATACCAAAAATGGAAAGATCTCCAATGTTCTTGGATAGGTAGGATCAACATATTAAAAATGGCAATCTTGCCAAAAGCAATATGTAGATTCAAGGCAATCCCCATCATCTTTATATGGAGAAACAAAAGACTCAGGATAGCCAAAACATCCCTATTCAATAAGGAACTTCTGGAGGCATCACCATCCCTGACTTCAAACTCTATTACAGAGCTATAGTCCTGAAAACTGCTTGGTATTGACACAAAAATAGACTGGTAGACAAATGGAATAGAATTGAAAACCCTGATATTATCCCCACACCTATGAACAGCTGATTATTGGCAAACAACCCAAATTTATTCAATGGAACAAAGAGAACATCTTCAACAAATGGTGCTGGCATAACTTGTTGCAGACATGTAGAAGTCTGCAAATAGATACAAGCCTATCACCTTGCACAAAACTTAAGTCAAAATGTATCAAAGATCTCAACATAAATCCAGCTACACTGAACCTATTGAAGACAAAGTGGAAAATACCCTTGAATTAATTGGTACAGGAGACTGCTTCCTGAACATTACACCAGTAGCAGAGACACTGAGGTCAACAATTGATAAATGGGACCTCCTGAAACTGAGAAGATTCTGTAAGGCAAAGGAGACAGTCAGCAAGACAAAACAGCAGCCCACAGATTGGGAAAAGATATTCCCCAACCCCACATCTGACAGAGGGCTGATCTCCAAAATATACAAAGAACTCAAGAAACTAGTCTCCAATACACCAAACAATCCAATTAAAAACTGGGGTAAAGAACTAAACAGACAATTCTCAATAGAGGAATCTAAAATGGCTGAAAGACACATAAGAAAGTGTTCAACATCCTTAGCCATCAGGGAAATGCAAATCAAAACAACTCTGAGATACCATCTTACTACTCTCAGAATGGCCAAAATCAAAAACTCCAATGACAGTTCATGTTGGAGAGGATGTGGAGAAAGGGGAACATTACTCCACTGCTGGTGGGAGTGCCAACTTGTACAGCCACTTTGGAAATCAGTATGGCGACTCCTCAAGAAAATGCAAATGAGTCTACCACAAGATCCAGCAATTCCACTCTTAGGCATATACCCAAAAGAAGCACATTCATACAACAAGGACACATGTTCAACGATGTTCATAGCAGCACTATTTGTAATAGCCAGAAATAGGAAGCAGCCAAGATGCCCATCAATGGAAGATTGGATAGAGAAAATTTCGTACATTTACACAATGGAGTACTACTCAGCGGAAAAAATCAATGGAATCTTGAAATTTGCAGGAAAATGGATGGATCGAGAAGAAACTCTTCTGAGTGAGGCAACCCAATCGCAAAAAGACAAACATGATATGTACTCACTTATATGCAGATTTTAGACATAGAGAAAGGATTACCAGCCTACAATCCACACTGCCAATAAAGCTAATATACATGAAGGTCCCTAAGAGAGACATACATTGTCCCATGGTGAAGGGGAGAGGCTCAAGATCTGCTGTGCAAATTGGGAGCACAGGAAGAAGGGGGAAGGAGCTAGGAAAATGAGAAGGAGAGAGGAAGAGCGATGCCAAGAACATGAGGTAGCAGGAAATATGAGTCAGGGGAAGAATACGCGATAACAAGAATGGAGATATCATAATAGAAGGAGACACTTTTGGTTGGCAGAGAAATCAGGCACTAGGGAAATGTCTGGAGATCTACAAAGATGACACCAGCTAACTATCTCAGCAACGGAGGAGAGGCTACCTCAAATGCCCTCCCCTGATTATGAGATTGATAACAGACTTATATGCCCTCATCCAGCCGCTGGTGGAAGTAGAAGCAGACACCCATAACTAATCACCGATCTGAACTGGAACCCAGATACAGATAGCTGGAATACCAGCATGGAACTGATCCAGACCCAAGGAACATGGGTTTCTGCGAGGAAACCTTGGAAATCTATAGGACCTCGTGTAGAAGCCCAGTATTTATCCCTAGCATTGATGTGGACTTTGGGAGCCGAGTCCATATAGAGGAATACTCCCTGAGCCAAGACACATGGGGGTGGGCCTAGTCCCTACCCCAAAGGAAACGTAAGACTCTAATGACACCCTATGGAAGACCTCACCATCCAGGGGGAGCAGAGAAGATATGTGACAGATAAGGTTTTAGTGGGGGGAACGGTTAGGGGAGGACAGGTGGGAGAAGGAAAAAGGGATTGTCAAGTAAAACAATGCTGTTCCTAATTCAAATAAAATATGTTGGGAAAAAAAGAGCATATTGTATATACTCTGTTTGATAATACACTGGCCAGAAGAAAAAAAACTGTAAAGTATGCTCTTTAACCCCAAAAATGAAGTTAGAAGCCAATAACATGGAAATTTATGAAAACAAAAATCCATGCAAATTAACTAGTATAACAATGTGTGAGAGAAGAAACGCAAAACGTAAGTTAGAAAATCCAATGAAAACACCACACCTGATGTAGAAGGCCTATACTCCTAGCCACTTGGACAGCCAAAAGAAGAGAATTGAAAGTTCAGCTACAGAGACACATAAAACACAAATGAAAACAAAACATATGGATATCTATAAGAAATTACTAAATTATTCCTTATAGAAATTACTAAACTTTGAGTGCCTGTTTAAAAAAAAAAACAGGAAAAGGGGGCTGGAGAGTTGTCACAACAGTTACAAGTCCTTGTTGTTCTTGTAAAGAATCCTAGTTTAGTTTCCCCAAGTGATACCCACTAGTCATAAGCATTTGCAACTCTAGCTTCAAGTTATATTGCAACATGACAAACAAAAGACCCAGAGACTGATATTGGGTTTCAAGCTTCAAGCTGAAGTTCAGAAAAGCAAAGAAGCTGGTCACTAGCTCTCGCTCTACCTCAGACTGATAGGCGACCCTGGCTCCACCAAACCTCACGCTGTAACATCACCTCAGCTTGACTGGAGAATCCTGAGATTTCAGTGTCTTGCTTTGCTCAATGTGCCTGGAGACTGAATGCCTGATACCGACTACTGAAGACCTTGTTCCTATCTTTATACCCCTCGAGTGTTGTCATTAAAGGCCCATGTACCCAGGTGCTGAGATCATCTTGTGTGAGCTGTTTCTCTTTAGGACTGGATAGATGTTTGTAGATCTGGTCGATCTTGGACTCACAGAGATCCGTCTACGAGCTTATTCTTGAGTCATAGGATTAAAGGTGTGTACCATCACCTCCTAGATTCTGGGTGCAGGGATGACAGTTGTATATCACCACTGCCTGACTTCTATAGCTTAAGGCTGAATTTTCTTTCTGAATACTCAGGCAAGCATTAATCTATCATAAAAAATAAATCACCACAGGATAAGATGGCTTCTTCTGGACTCTCCAAGGACCCGAGGATACATCGTTATACACACACACACACACACACACACACACACACACACACAGAGAGAGAGAGAGAGAGAGAGAGAGAGAGGCATGCACACATACAGGCATGTGTTTACATCCACATGCACACACAAACACACACATTTAATGACTTTTTAAAAAGATATCAGGTCAATAATCTGACCTTTTGTCTTAAGAAACATGGCTAAAAAGAAGTAACCCTAAAACAAGAACAGAGCATAAAATAATAGACTGGTGAGTAGAAATTAATAAAATGTAGAATAGAAGAAACAGTACATATAATCAATTATTCCATTTCCATAATGATGGGAAGCATAGTGCTAGGTACACAGGCATAGACCTGAGACCTTACATTGTGATTCTGTTGGCCTTGTATTGGCCTTTGAACAAGGCCACAACTTATAATCCTGTTCAGATTGCTCCACTCACTAGGGAGCAAGCATTTGAACAGATGAGCCTATATGGACAATTCCCAGTCGAATCACCACAAAACAAATAAGCCTTTGGTTAGAGTAAGCAAGAATATTTACTGAGAAAAGGAGTGAATGTACCCGTTACTTGAATTAGAAATAATACTTCAAGTGGAATGACAGCATGAGGCCCCATCCCACATGAAAGTCCTAGCCCCTTTAACTCTTTCTCAAGGATATGTTTCATCACCACATTTAGCACCAGATTGTCCACCTCTTCTGCTGGGCCTCTGAACTTAAGTATTTATTGGAGTCCTTTGTCATGTATTAGACCTCCTGTGTGTCTACCTCTCCAAACCTGGAAATTACTGCCTCATCTTTAAGAGCTAAGGGGTAAAAGAATTTCAGGTTTTCTATTCCCATCTGCAGAAACACACCAACTAACTGGGTATGTAGATTAAGGGGTTCAGTCTTACAGAGATTAAAATGTCTTTTAGGTATGGATAATATTGAAAAAGTTTTTCATGCTGTTCTACTCTACTGAGAAGGCAGCTCTGGAGTAGGATTTTGGCCCATGTGTTCCACAGCCAGGCATGTTTGTTCAAGAGTTTCCTCAAAATTCTCTGTCCTGGGTCAGGCTATCTACCTGACTCTGTGACGGGGAAAAGGAGAGCAAAACAGAGCAGCACAGGAAAAGACACTGGGCTTAAAAGCATCTAAAATGTAAACTATTCCCAACAGGGATCACTGTTGCTTATCACATATTCCCTGTTTTGTTAAACTCAAATAACCCCCTCCATTTCCTTGCTTTTGTTTAATATCTCTTTTTTGGTGTTTGGAGACAGGGTTTCTCTGTGTACCTTGCAACCTTTCTTGGAACTCATTCTGTGGACCATGCTGGTCTCCAAATCACAGAGATCCACCTGCCCTTGCCTGCTCGGATTAAAAGCATGTGCTGCCTCCACTCTCACCACCACAACCCAGCCTTGTTAACTGTCTTTAAAGTTTGGTTGGAAATTTAACTTTTTGTAAATTCTTTGAGCATGGTTTTAAAAATCAATGTATACTTTAAATTTGCTATAGCAACATTCCAGCATGTAACTTGGACTCAATTATTTTTCAGGAAAAGAGTATGTTCCTGATGGGCTCACCTTGGAGTACCATGTTTCTTGCTACCATCTTGGCTCATGATCTATCCTCATCTTGAATTATATAACAACCATGTGGCTTGCTGAATTATGACAGCCATGAGACACAGACATCATCTTTACTAAGGTTAAAGAAAGGGCATGCTACATGACTTCATACCCACATGACACGAATTATTTTAGGCAATCCACACTGACCCCACTGCTTACCATTGTATCTCCCTTTTACTAGACCAGGCTTCCATGATAGTTTGTTTTGAAACTGAGTCATATAAAAACCTGGCATTTTTAAAAAGTACACTACGAAAGGATCAGTAAAATGAGGTGCCCAGTCTCTCTACAAACTATATTTATGGTTTAAGTTTCTTTTGATACTAAAGGATCTTAAGTTTAGAATTATATTTTTAAGCTCAGACTTAACATGTAAAATTATAATATCCTAATCTTATGTTAGAATCACTAATTTTTTATAAACTGTTAAAAATAATTAAGATAACAAATTATTGGTCAGTCTTACTCAGTACAAATAGTGCCAAGATTGTAGGGAGACACCAATTTTTATATCCCATCACACTATATATTGTATATGTTGTCAATATTAAGCCTAAAGTAAGTAAAACAAAACCAATTTGTTTAATGTAAAATAATATTAAAAAATCATATATATATATACTATATATCATATATATTATTTATCTATAAAGACTGATTGTCAAAATGTGTTCACTTTCAGTTCCAGTGAAATTTCAGGCAAGAAAATCCCAGCTCAAGCTTCCCGTTGGATTGGAGCAAAGTTACTGGATGGCGCACCATCTCACATTAGTTGCATATATGTATATGCTTTAGTGTAAAAGATAAAGATGCATCGAAAGTAACACCTGCCAGAAGTCTGCTGCTTTTGCCTCTGGCTCCATAGTTCTGATTCTGTGAATAGGCCTACCTTGTACCTAAGCCTACCTCCTGACTGGTATGGACACACATGCTACTTCAATTGGCCATGCCTTTTACTGTGGCTTTGGAACCTTTCTCTTAGGAAAACCTAATTCAGGCTGTGTGCTCTAACTACCCATGCTCCCTCATTACAGGAAGATGTCAGATAGATATTCTGTCATCAACCTCACAGCTTTGGAAAGTTATCCAGAATATGCAAGAGCTATCATTGGCAGTTGGTTTTTATATCTATAGAGTCAACAAATGGTTCTATTAAGTGATAGCCCAATCCTTTAGGTTCTTTAGGAGAAGATGACATAAATGAAGAAAGTTCTCTCTGACGTGGCTCACCTGTGGTGCTTTGAAAATATAATTTACTCTCCACCCAGATAGAGAGTTCCAGGGCCAAAGCCTGTGCTCTACCTTGAGGCCTATAAGGAGTGTAAGGGCTCAGACAGTGGTGCCTGTGTATGTTTCCTAAGAAACCATAAAAGCTCATTTAATTTTGTTGTCTTGTTTTTACAAATTATGCCTCTAAACTGCCAATCTATTTTTAAATAGAATGCTGTTGAGAAATAGACTTACTGCTGTCATAATATGGTGACCTAGTGATTTGTCCATCAGCAGAAGGAATAAAGAGTTGACTTTAGCCTTCTTTTCAAGTCAAGTCAGTCCATGTTACGTTATTTATAACATATTTGACATGACTGGCTGATTTCATCTTCCATCTGTTGGTTAAGTGTATAGAATGAAAATGTTTTAAAGAATTGTCCTAAAGGCTCTGTTAAAAGGGTTAATATAAAAAACTTTGCAAAGTGAATCGTTTACTCTAGACAAACACCTCTCTTTCTCTAGGGCTATAATTTTTTAATTGCAAAGTATTTCCCTTGAGGGGCAACAACTTAGAATTAAATTGTCTCTTTACACTGCCTGACAATATAAAATATATTTACTATATAATCTCTGAATGTAGGTACAACAATTTGATGTCAACAAAAATATGTATTGTCATGTTTTCAATATAACACATGGATATTTAAAGTAATAAGCCCAATTTTTAAAATTTCACTTTATCAAATTACTTTTAATGAAAAAATTGTGTTAGTTAATAAACTCTGGTTTGGCTCATTAAATAGCACATGGTATTGTTACTATTTGAATCAAATATATAACGTTCATCACATGTGAAAACAAGACATACCACTTAGACACTTTCTGTTCAGATTCATTCCTTGGAGGTTGACTTTGCCTGACTTGTTTTTCAAAGCATCCAGGAGTCTGATATAAACAAACAGCCAATTACAGTCACCTTAAACTTCTACATAGCTCTGATACATGGTCCAGCCATTTGTAAAACTGAATTTAACACATGTTAGTCTTGATGTGAGAGTTTTTGTCATCTAATATTCCCCACAATGTTGGTTGTACAGTTACTACTTCATGACTTATATTCTGGATCTTTGCCAACTGTCAAGATCTATCGTGGCCTCTTGGATGGACCCACTTCTGAGGCACAGCAGCTGCTTCTCTCCTCAACGACCTTCTGTCAGCCTTGAAGCAGAAATCAAGAGGTCAATGAACCTAAATCTCTAAAATCAGTGCAGGTGAACCTAAATTGGGAAAAATGTGCCATGATATATCCAACCCATTGCACTTCTTGCCATCCTCGACATTGTTTTGGGGTCTCAAACCTGAAACCAATGGACTGAAGTGTTCTTTGCATCAATCTCTGTCTCAACAGCCCAGATCAGCTTAATATTCTTCAGGACCAGTTTGACTCTGTGACTTCTGCAGTCCTCCAAGATTAAAAAGGACCAGATCTGGCCACTGCAATCAGATTTCTGCCATCTTCACAAAAGATGCTGCTTCTGTCCACAAAACAGAAAGAACAAACTGAAAGTGCATGAAGCTTTTCAACTCAAAGCCCACACCTAGTGACATATTTCCTCCAGTAAAGTTGTACTTCCCCAAATAGAAACACCAAATGGAGGCCAATTATTCAAATATCTTAGCCAATGAAGGACATTTTTATTCAAACCACTATAATATCTTTCATTATTTTTTCCACCCCTTACAAATTGCAATTATTTGTGTAGTCTTCATTGTCCCAATTGTGGACATTGTTCTCTGTCTCTTGGCTGCTACCCTGGCGTCTAAAATGCAGCAGCTGTATACTTGTAAGCATTTTCAGGGTGCCGAATTTCTCTCTTATTGGCTACTTAATTCTTGGTCCTTGAATGCATTTGTAATGTCCTTCACCACCCAAGATTTACCCTTTGTGACCTTTGCTGCTGTTTAACATGAATGTATGAGCTTTTAGTCTCCTTCCTTTTCAAAGGGTCCTGAAATTATCAGTGTTTGAACATAATCCTGTACTTTATACTTGTACCTTTAGATCTGACCAGAGCTTGATTCATAGACTGAATCACCCTATGCCTACCTGTAGCTCTCCCTGAGACAGAGAATTAAAAGGCAGTCTGTGGAATGAAATGGCAACTCTCAAATTCATGATTTCTGGTGCCTGCATATTTGTCAGGTTAAACTAATATCATGATGTGAGACTTTCCACTACCCCTAAAAGTTTTTTTTTAAAAATTCAAACCTTTCCTTTGTTCTGGGAATTGCATGGATTCCTTGGGGAGGCTTCCTGGAGATCTTGTATAAAGGAGGAATGCTGCTCTCTGAAGAGGCTCATTGATCTGATTTTTTTCATCATCCTTGTTATAGTCTCTCTCTCTCTCTCTCTCTCTCTCTCTCTCTCTCTCTCTCTCTCTCTCTGTCTTTCTCTCTCTCTGTCCCCATCCATCCCTGTCTTCCCCTCCTTCGCCCTCTCTCTCCTTTCCACTCTTAACGAAGCGCCTCTCTAGTCTACTCTCAATGAAACTTTCCTCAGACTTTACGGAAAGCCTCACCTTCCCTTTAAGGACCAACCACACTTAGATTCTTCATACATTGTTTCTGATACTCTCCTTTCTGGTTCAAAACCCAACAATAGACCTGGACTCTAAATCTAATGAACCTCATTCAAGGGAATTATGCATTAGCTCTTTTGCAGACAGATAGATGCTCTTCTACTTTTTAATACTCAGTATACTACTTTGCTGAAGCTACTCTTAGAAACACATCATGAATGATCTCAGTGGCATACAAAGGAACATACAAATAAAGAATGGACCTGGCATTTATTTGTTAAGTATTTTATTTCTAAACGTTCCACAAAAGTGTAAATATGTTCTGTTAATCCCACTGGGCAAGAATAAGACTACTACCACAATTTTGAACCAAATTGAAGCAAATGTTAATTAAATATTGCCAGGATAATGGACTCTGGCCAGGTCCATTCCAGGGTGCCTAGAAAATGGCCACGAGCTATGTACTTCCTGCCTTTGTCCAATGAAGGCAAACATACATCCTGACATACTTTCTGCCTATGTAATTCTGCCTACTTGTGATCAAGCACAAACAATGCAGTTGGGCCAACTTGTTTAACAAAGTGAAAACATGTGGCTTGTTATCTTATATGGACAACAGCCCCCAAGCACCTCAAGAATTATCTGTCCTTGGACAAGACGCTTACAGGTTAGAGTCATTTTTTGTTTTTTAAATCTCTTAGGCAATTTAATTAAAATTTATGACTTTGGCTCTCACAGCTCATGTTTATCCTACTAAGACAAAACAAAGAAAAGCAACAGAAGAAATGGCTTTTATAATTTCATTCTACTTTGCCTGTTGTTTTTTCAACTCATCCTCATTTTCTTTCCTATTTGCTTTCTCAGTCCCTTTCCATGGCCAATCTTTCTGAGTTTCCTAATTCCACACCCACTATATGCATCCTATTGCTACCTACTACTCGGTTCTATCTGCCTTTGCCAATCTAATTAACATATCTTGGCTAACATATTATTTAGCTTTCTCCAGCACTCAGAATTCCTTCTGTCCCTAAACCACTGCTTTCCCTTCATTTCCAGTACACCACATGCCTGATATCTTTTCTTCTACCTGTTTCTGAATATTCTTTTGTGTGTCAATGTTTTACTCTTGGGTCCTGATCACACTACGGTCCTTGACTAATGAATTTATGTACTATTCTGACCTCCTTTACTAAAGTCAGGGCTCTGGAAATATCCTAAATATTAACACTGACCATTGAAAATAGATTCTCTCTGTAATCTTTTAATTTGCATTAATGGTAGTGTCACAAAAGGGAGCACAATTGTCTTCTTTCTCCATTGGGAAGGCTCATTACCCATCTCAGAAATGAAGACTGTGTCTATTAGAGACAGACTTTGTTCCTAGATTCTGTAAGTCCCATGGGCTCACTCAAATGCCAAAGGGAATTGCTTTACCAGCTAATTTCTGCCCCTGGGTCTATGAATTTCCTTAATAATTATTTAAGGTCCCTCAAGACCTTCCTCTTTTCTTTGAAGAAAGGTGCATAACCTCCAACTCTCCATCCTTCTACTAGCTCTCCTAATCTGTGTGTGGTTCCAATGTTATTGAGAAAGCAGTGTCCTTTCTCCTATTTAATGTGTTGCCATTTCACTGAAGTAAACTTTCAGGAGGCAGAGGAAAGTTTCTCTTTCTCCGACAGGATCCACAGGTTTACTCTCCTATAGGATCCTAACAAAGATTGTTTGAATGCCACTCAGATTTCATCATTCTTTCATAGACACCATCAATACATCTAACAAGCCTACAATACAATATAGCTCATCGTGGGAAATGCAAAATATTCCTCTCCCAAATGCAAAGGGTGTTTGAGCTTGAGGGGTGATACACAGGCAATATATCTTTCAGAAGGAGATAATGAGTCAGTATAAAAAAGCAGAAAAAGTCTTGCAGCCATGGGAAAGAGAAAGCAAACAAAACAAAACAATATAAAAAATCTGAGGCTTTGAAGCCTTTGCGAGGAGAGAAGCAAGAATTCTAGCAAAACTGAAAGCTCACAAACCTCACTCAGTTTGGCCTGGATCAAGGTCCTAAAAGACTAGGGGAATTCCTCAAGCTAGTGAGGGTGGCAGTGTAGAGCTGTATCTCTATCCCTTTACCACTAACAAGATGAAGGCAGTTAATCAGAAACAGATGCTGGAGAGCTCTTTTTTGTCTTCCTCTTTGACTAAATATAGTATACAGATTACCAAAGGCTAAAGGCACTCTACCCATTTTTCTAGGAAGAACAAAGACAGCATTGGACCCTACTTGAACTGAAGGTGTTTTACAAAGCAGATGAAAATATAAACATATGCAAAATAACCCATGCCTTGCCAGTAAGAAATAGCTCACCTTTCCCAAACATTTGGTTTGATATGAAAAGTAAACAGTCTTGTTATCTCAGCTTCACTCCCTTCCACACCTTCCTCCTCCCAACATATATCATTTTTACTTAGAAAGCTGGTACACTCAATGGCACCACAGGAGGCCTGGCTTGAAGCTGACATTCAAAAAAGGAGGGAAAATGCTTTGGCCAACAAACTGTCAAAGAAAAGACATGGATGGATACAGAGACAAAGAACTTCACTACATCCTGGCAAATTGAGCTTGGATGTTCGACCCACCCTCAGATTGCCTTGATTGGGGAAAGGGGAATGAAAACATGACAGACACACATACAGAAGAGCTGTAGAGAGAAGCTGTTGAGCTGTATGCTCTAGTGGAAAGGAACCAGCAGCCTGAAGCCTCAGGTCCTTCATTATATTCAGGTAAATAAGGAGGGCAGTTCACTAATCTCTGTAGAGGGTCTCTGTGTGGGGAGTAGACTCAGGTTGGAATGATCCCAGGAGATGGACACTGTGACTGAATGTTTTCTGAACATACTTTTTTTGGCTCAATAGTACATTAGCATCTATACTCTGACAAGGGGAAAGTCTTGTCAACTTCCTGAACCTGACCCATAGAAAATCTTGCCATTACTATGGGTCTGGAATATCAGGGACTTTGGCATGACCATGCTTATATCAACAATACACATTCATATAGGGCTACATTTGCTCTTCCAAATCCACTATTCTACAAGAAAGACCTTGAGACATTTCTCTTTTTGAAAAATGGGACAATTTTTGAGGTGGAAGGTCTATCGCCTTTGCCTCAAGCCTGAAGCTGAATAAATAAACTGAGTCTATGAACAATTTCTGCTCCTGTTTTTTTCTTGCTTGGTAAGATTTGAGCTGGTAGTAGAAACTTTAGATTAAAATAACATTGGTACTAGAAGAATCTATATGTACAAGCTTTATGTATGTTTGATTGACAGGTATACCTTTCCCCAAGTACTGCTCCTCTAGACTTAAATTCCCTTTCCATTTGTCAGTGGGCTGCTCAGACAGAAACATAGCTTCATGGTGTAACTTGTAGCCTGGGGAGTTTTTCTCAGTAACCTCCACTCACGCAAAGCTCGATGCTTGGTTTTGTCATAGAAAATAATTTTGGAACAAACCAATATAATGGAAAGCTGGAATGTATTTGCTGATGTTTTTAAAAGATTTAAGAACAGGGGTTAATAGTGAGAATGATGCTCAGGGAAACAGTGTGGGATGCATTTCTCAATGGAGAGTCTCACCCTGTTGTCCTCTTGTCTTCACTATAGCCAAACATACCACTGTGGTGGATTCTTAAGATACCCTCAAAAGATTGAGGAGGAACTGAAATGTAATAAAAAGTGATTCCTGAGGTGTACCCAACAAGAAAGGTGTAGGAATTAAGGGCATCTTTATTGTAAGCAAAAATTAATATGGGGACAAGTGAGATTGCTCAGTGGGAAAAGGCACTTGCCACAAAGCATGACAACCTGACTTTGAAACCCAGGACTCACCCATGTGGTGAACATGGTGAAAGGAGAGAAGTTACAATTGCAAGTTTGTCTTCTGATTTCCCCATGTGCACTGTGGCATTTGTGTGAGTGGACATGTTTATACACATAAACAACACAACATTATTTTGTTAGAATTTTTGACAGCTGGCAAGTGAGTTCATTCACATGCTCCAGTGCAGGTGTCCATTTCTTTCCCTATTGCCTAATTGTCTATCTTTGTATCCCAACTTACCCTGTCTTATCACTTGTCTGAAATTTTTCCTTGTTTATTTGTTTTGAGAACACCTTGTTTATTTGTTTTGAGAAAAAGTCTTTTTAGATGGCCCAGCAGGATGGCCTACAACTTGCTATGCATTTCAGCTGTATCACAAGAGTAGAAGGAGAAGCAACTTGATAATCTCTGTGCAGCTTGAAGAGCCCTCGGGAACCTCTGCACCAGTAAGTCAAGATATTGTCTTATGTCTCAAAATTTCAGGATGAGTCAATGTGAATCAGAATTTGAGTTTATAGAGTTTACAGACTCAAAGAGATAGACATGAGTGCATATATAAAAACAACACACATTTAAAATGGCATATCTATAGAAGATCAGATGATTTTATGGTTTTTGACATGACGTTTTTGAAAGGGTGTAATGTATAAGTAGGTTTAAAGAGTAAATAAAATGCTTCAGAATTAAGAGGAGAATTTGTTTCTTCTTAGCAAGGCTGCAGATATATTTCAGTGAGTCTTGATCCTGCCGAGGACACCAAAGGTCCTTGATTCCATTCCTCAGCATTCCATAAATCAGAGTAATTGCACACAGGCCTGAAATCTCCTTCTCTGTAGGTGGGAGCAGGAAGTTCTGCCATTCAAAGTTATCCCCCAGCCTCAGCTAGCTCCTGGCACACATGGGCTACATAAAACCCTGTCTTAAAACCCCCACAACAGGAAATCAGATCAACTGACTAGCAGGGTGTGGTTAGGCAGAATTCAGTGAGTGGCAACAGAAGCATCAGGCCTTTTTGTGAATGACATTGTATAATGTTCTATGGGGTTCTTTGTTCTGATTTATGGGTGAGAAGGGATTGCTAACAAAGCTAGAATCAAGGTGCATATTGAGTTGATGATGACATATATTTTGATCTTTAGCCTGAGTTGTTAGCTCATTTAATACCCTTATTTCTATCTCAGTAGATAAATATTGTTATATTGCAGTAAATCTTTGATTATGGTGTGGCCACTTTATCAAAATTCTTGATCCTCAGCCAGGAAGGAATACAAACCAGATTAGAAGGCTAATAAGATTCTTATCTTTCCCCATGCCTCCCCCCAGGTTTCTGCCTTTCTCTCTTTTCTCTATTCAGGTGGGCCTCAAATTCATGATGCTCCTGCCTCAATCTGCTGAGAGCTAGAATAATGGGTATGTGCCTACATGCCCAGCAGAATATGCACTAGCTTTTTATAAAGATGCTTTGTAAGCTATGATTCAAGGCAATTACTTTGAGAACTACTACAGCGGCTACTATATGGATTATCTTGTCAACATAATTGTCCATTTTTCTTATTGTGTTTACTCTTTAATTACAAAGTGCATTCCTCCTAAGAACCTATGAGTGTTGAAAAATATCATTTTTTGTGTTCACCATCATCATATACTATGTGGTGCTTGGGGACCTAACTTGCTGGGCTTAGTGATAGAACCCTTGCCTAGCATGTGTGAGGCTCTTGATCTGACCCTGAGCACACAATAAAAAGGAAACAGTGAACCCACAGTTTTGGGCATGCTAAGCAATTAGTCTACTACTGAGCTATATCACTACCCCTCCTCCATTGTCTCAATGGGTGGTATCATCTTTAATCTGGCAAAAACACTAGTTCCTATACAGAATCTTATCTGATTGCTTTCATTTGTTTAGGTCCCACTGGTAGTGCAGGTCTTAAATTGATATTTTTGTTCAACGTATTTTTCATTTATTTAATTACAGCCAGAACCTTGCTCAACCCTGGCTGGCTTGGTATCCATTATGCAGCCTAGGTTGTCCTTGAACTCCAGGTAATCTTCCTGCCTCAGCTTCTCAGGTGTGTGCTTGCCTTGCTTGTCTTATTATGTTTGAATCCTTAAACACAAGTAAAATATTGATCACAATGTAAAATATTTATCTAAGAAACTACAAAAGTTGGCTCTGTATTAAGAAAGGGTCTCACAAAACCCAGGTTGGCCTCAAATTTGCTATGGAGCTGAAGATCTTGAACTTCTTATTCTCCTGGCTCCAGCTTCCCAGTGTTGGGATTAGATGTGTGTACCATCATGCTCAGGTTTTTTCTGTGCTAAGGATCAAACAAAGTCTTATGAGTGCTAGGGAACTTACTTTTCTTTCACACAGAAATCCTTGAGCTGTAATCTGATAACATAGATGTCATTGCTTTCATGGAATTTATTTCCTCAACATAAAAACATTGAATAAGTGGTCAGCCCAACACTACACAAATGTATCAAAAAACAAAGTAAATGACCAGCATACATATTTGCATTATTAATATGTCAGAAGTGGGCATAATAACATATTTACATACACACACACACACACACACACACACATATATGTGTGTGTGTGTGTGTGTGTGTGTGTGTGTGTGTGTGAGAGAGAGAGAGAGAGAGAGAGAGAAATTCAGACCTAATGTTAATCCTGAAGCTAGAGGGGTTGGCTTTTTACAGTTGTTTATAACTAACTTATACTGTAGGCAGTCCTACATATGTAACGTTTGTTACCTAAATTGTACTCACATTAGTAAAATCTCAGGAGTCACAAATTGAGATAAAAGCACAATAAATCCAAGAAACAACAGAGGGGTGAGCCACTGACCCTACTCTCCATGTATTCCCAATCCCAGTGCCCCAGAAATGCCCCTTAGACTCTCCTTCTCTCTTTCTGTTCCTCCATATCTGACTTCCTCAGGCCTTCAATATCTCTATGGCTAATCTCAGTCAGCCAATAGAGGTGGATGATTGATTCAAGGTGGCTTTATTGGCACAATGGATGGGGAGTGCAAATAATTCTCCTGAAACATGCATACCTTCACAACACAATCTTTATAATTATACATGCCACTTCAGTCTATCAAGATACCTATCTTGATAGAATATAAATTACTCATTTCTGAAAAATTCTCAGAAAATGCCAATTACAGACAAATGTATTTCCAATTCTTTTTGTGGCATGCATAACTTGATTATGTGTTCAATGTGTGGAATCCAAAGTTCAACTTGGATTATATCCCTCTATCATAACTTGATTTTTTAGATAGTCTCTCACTGAACTTGAATCTTGCAGTTTTGGCTAGAGAAGCCTGGTATTCAGTATCAAAGATACACTTGTCTCTCTCACTCCAGTCCTGGGATTACAATCACCTCTTGCCATACCTGGATTTTACATAGGTGCTGGGGATCCAAACTTGTATAGCAAGTCCGTTATCCACTGAACCAAATCCCCAGCCTGATAATTTTCTTTTTTTTCCAAGTTTTATGAACTGGATTTGGGTGCCCATTCCCTATGATGCAATACCTAGGTCTGCCTTGATATAGTGGGTAGGAGCTTGGTCCTGCCTCAAGTTGGTATGCCAGACTTTGTTGACTCCCCAAGGAAGATTTTATTCACTTAGAGGAGTAGATGTGGGTGAAAACAGTGGGAGGGGAGGCAGAAGAAGGGGAAACTGGGGCCGGTATGTAAAATGAAAAATATATATTTATATAAATACATATATAAAGATGTTTTATTTTGAAGTAAATCAAGGACTTTTTAAAAAATAAAACACGGAATCAAAAAAATAGATTCAGTCTCACCAAATTATAGTTTTAGTCTACTACTCATGGGAACCTCTTTTTCTTTGGAGATTGTCCTGGTGTTTTCTACCACAGTTCTTCCATGGCACATTTACACAGATGGAGAGAAAAGAATAAAGTTTATTCCATTTAGAATAGTCCAAGTGTGACTGTATTTATTTATATTATTTACTCTGTATTTATTCCCTCGGGATACATATCTATAATAAGAGATCATGTGTCATTTATAACTTTTGAATAGAGCTCAACTGGCTTGAGACTAGTCATCATCTGTGATCAGTGTATTAGTTATCATAACAATTCCCCTCAAATTTAGCAACTTAAAGCAGCAACCACTAAACACATGGCGGTGGACCAGTGTAACACCAGCATTCAGGAGGCTGAAGTATGATCAAGATCTTGAAGTTGCTTTAGGTTATAAGAAGCTCCAGGTTTCTCATGGTCTAGAATATGATTAAATTTTACAATCTCAAAAATTGTTTTCCTATTTAAAACATCAAAAAAGATACATTATGTCTTGTATGAGTTTATATAACTTTTATTATGTCCCAGTTATGTATCCAGAATTCAAGTGTGGTTAAGCTGAGTTGGCTTGATCAGTATCCCTGGTTCTGCTTCTTCTGTATGTTGTTATCAAGGTGCCTACTGGGGCTACAATCATCCTAGTGTCTACCAAAGGCCAGTCCCTTCCTACTTCAATCATTTGATTGTTGGGAGGTCTCTGTTTCTTGTTGGCTGTTTGTTGAAATCCACTCTTAGTTTGTTTCTGTAGAGGACTCTTCATAGCAAAGCTCAGAACATAGAAGTTGGTTTCATCAGGACAAGCAAAAAGTGCAAAACAGAAAATGTTACTTCTTAATCTATAGTTTCTGAGACTTCTATTTCTTTCTCTTTTTTCATCTGTTTTCTTTCTTTTTCTAGGCTGCTAGAGAGTCATCCAAGGGCCACATGAATGCTAGAAAAACTGATCTGTGGCTGAACTCATTCAATAGTACCTTTCTATTGATGTTATCTTCATGATAGGTGATTCTGCAAAAAAAAAAAACAATTTTAGAGAAACTAAATTAGGTAAAAGTTATATCACCAGCAGAGACAGAATTCATAAATTGGCAGATCCCTGAAGCAGTGAAAGTTCAGAGAGCTCCACCCACCAGGGTGGGCAGGCAGTGTTTATAGAAAACAGAATAGATCAGAATAATGCCAGCACTCAGGAGGCAGAGGCTGATCCAGGCTGGTCTAGCTAGTTCCAGGACAGTCAAAGCTACAAAGAAAAAACCTCTATTGAAAAACACAATGAAACCAAATCAAAACAAAACAGAGCAAAAACAATAAAAATAAAATGGAGTAGTTGCATAGAAATAGCTGGATTTGATCATATTTTGGTGTCTTCTTTTCAAAGATATATGAGCAGGTTGCATCCTATGATTAGCTGAAAGCTAAGCTGCTATAATGGGTGAAGACTCAATCACTTTTCATAAGAGTATATTATTAAGTTGCAGTTTATTTCTACATTAAGTTAGGTTACAGTTGGCTATGTGCCATGGTGGGTTTGGTCAAATTTAATTAACAATTCTAAAATACTTTTGGATTTTAAAAAGGTTTTATTTAATATGGTCATTGAACACATTCTTTTCTATTGGAGGTAAGATCTTGCTATGCTTCCCATGTTGTCCTCAAATGCCTAGGGTCAAGAGATCTTCCAACAAGTATATGGTTTAACACGAATAACAGAAATCCAGAGACAGATATTTGGGTTCAAGCCAAAGACCAGAGAAGCAAAGCATGTAAGCCACTAGAGAGTTCTCACCTCTACCAGGGCTAGGCCAGTCCTTACCTTCTAACCTCAAGGTAATATGGCTGGAGACTAATTGCCAGAATCTGCAACCCTGCTCCTATTTTCTATACTTCTCTAGTGATGGGATTAAAGCCATGATTTCTGTTTCTCTTTTAGACTGATTCACTCTTATGTAGCCCTGTGTGTGCCACCACTGCCAGGTGCCTGTGGCTAACTAGTGTGACTGGCTTTGCATTCTGATCTTCAGGCAAGCTTTATTAGATATTAAACAATATGTCTCCATACTATGGTCTACATTTTGGTTGTTTTCTGAATATTCGATTACAGTGTTCTTGTCTTGTTTCATGAATACAACATTTTTTGTTCTCTTCTCTCGTGTGTGTGAGTGTGTGTGTGTGTGTGTGTGTGTGTGTGTGTGTGTGTGTGTGTTGTGTTGGGTGGGTGGGTGGCAGAGGCAGTTTTCAGGGATTGAACCTACTAGGCAAATACTTTATCTTTGAGGTATATTTCCAGGCCATTGTTTCTCTTATCCCTTTGAAAATGCTGAAAATTGTATTTGCAACTCCATAAAGTTGTGTTGATGTTAAAGACCCTGTAGAATGTTTGAGTGTAGCTGAGTAGAACATGGGGACTGTAAATAGATGGAATGTTAAATGTCCAGAGCCAAAATTATCTTGGGATATATTTGGCTTTTAAGATAAATATTCATTTATCTTTAGCCTTTGGATAAGAACTAACATTCTTCCAAATACTTGGCAATGGGCCACATAGAGTGTATTATTAAAATTAGCAGATTGCCACCTGCATTTTAAATACTTAGGCATACATCCACAGAGAAGTGTACCTCTCGGGCCATGCAAAAGAAGTTTCCTTGTTTCAGCAGATGGGGACTTTGAAAGAAAGCCACAACTGATGAAAATGCAGAAATCAACTGCCTGTGGGATACCCATATCCAATACAAACTCTGCACCTGAGGAACATTTTGGTAGAGAGGAAGGAAGGAAGGGAGAGAGGAAGGAAGGAAAAGAGAGAGACAGAGACAGAGAGACAGATGGGAAACTGAATTTTCACTTGCAAGTGGATATCAACTACAGACAGTTTCTGGGTTAGGTTTTGGAACATGTGTCCACTTCACTTTGAAGCTCTAGGACTCCATCTGATGCAAAAGTGTGCAGGCCCTGTGCATGTTGCCTCAGTCTCTGTGAGTTCATATTTGCATTGATCCTCTTGGTTTATGGGGAGTGAATCACATCCTAAAGCATAATCCTGCAAGCTTCATTTCTCTATTTATTATATCCATATGAACAGAGAAATTAGCATTTACCTCTGACATCCTCTCTTTGAAAAATGAACAAAAATTGATCTTGCAAATTCTAAGGGTCTACCTGTCTTCTACCTCAAGAAGGAAAAAAAAAACAAACCAAAACAAAATAAAACAAAACAATAAACTTATTTGGAATCCCAAGGGTGTCCAATCTGTCTTGTCATGCAATTTAATTTTGTCTCTTTTGGGTGACCTGTGATGATTGAGGTGCTTGGTTGCCTAATGTTGCCCTTAATTATGAGACAAAAATCTAATTTAGCTCAAGGTGGCCTTGAAATTTTTCATGTAGCTGAGGTTGGCCTTGATCTCCTCATCATGTGGCTTCTCCTTTCAAATGTTTGGATCACAGATATGTGCCACCACACCTGATTTGTCTTACCATTTTCCTACAGTTTCTTTTCACTTTCAGGAAGCTCTTCTTACTAAGTGTCATTATGCATTCTGTAACCAAGGATTAGACAGATGAGCACGTCTAACCACCAAAGCTGTGTTCAATAACTGAATCTCAGAAAGCAGTTTGTGACTTCAGTTTCTTCCCTTGGGATAAAGCCCCTAGTAAAATTTCTCACCTCTTCACAATTAATGCTAAAGGAAAAAGCTGAAGAGGACTGAGAACCAAAAGGAACATTTCACTTAGTCCTTACAAAGCAAGGAGATTTAATGTCTACACTGCAATAAATAGAAAATGTTCTTATTGAAGTGATTACTTACAAGTTGTCAGGGAAAAAGAAAACACAAGACCTTGGCCTGCATGAATCCCCACAGAGTGTTCCTTTCTTGTTTCCATGGATTGTGGAGGAGACTTAGTAGTTAACCAATTGGTTCACTGGCAATCATCGATGCTGCCCACTCCATTTGTTTTTGTTTTTGTTTTGCTGTATTATTTTTTTATTTATGGGAAGTATCCCAAATAGGCAACTCTATAAAGAAAAGGATTAGTGGTTTTCAGGACACAGAAGCAGCATAATGGGTACAGGTGTCTTTTGGGGACAGTCAAATGCTTTGGAACTAGTAGTGATAGTTGCACAACCCTGGGATTATGATAAATGACATTGTATTTCACACTTTTTATGCATGTGTTTTATGATCTGCAAATTTTACCACAATAAAAATTAGAATTTAAGATGGCTTTAAAATCTTATGTCAACTTGACACAAACTAGTTACCTGAAATGAGGGAACATCAATGGATAACACACCTCCACTAGATCCAGCTGTAAGGTATTTTCTTAATTAGTGATCCCTGTTTGAGAGCCAGACATTATGGGTGATTCCATCCCTTTGCTGATAGTTCTGGCTTCCATAAGAAAGCAGGCTGCATGAGGGATCAGGATGATTGAGTTGTGGGCAGGATGGAGGGGAGAAATGAAAATGATATCTTGACACAGAGGGGGCCATTGTGGGGTTAGGGAGAAACATGGTGCCAGCGAAACCCCCAGAAACTCAACAAGGATGACCCATCTAAGACTCCTAGCAATAGTGGAGAGGGTGCCTGAATTGACATTCCCCTGTAATCAGTTTGGTGACTAACCTAATTGCAATCATTGAGGCTTCATCCAGTAACTGATGGAAGCAGATGCAGAGATCCCCAGCCAAGCACTGGGCTGAGCTCAGGGAGTGCAGTTGAAGAGATAGTGGAGGGATTATATGAGCAAGTGGGGGTCAAGATCATGATGGGGAAACCAACAGAGAGAGCTGACCTGAGCTAGTGGGAGCTCACAGACTTGGGGATGGACAGCTAGGGAGCCAGCATGGGACTGACCTAGGCTCTCTCCATTTTGGTGACAGTTGTGTAGCTTGGTTTGTCTTTTGGGGGCCCCTAACAGGGGTACAAGGACCTGTAGCTGATGCATGAGCTGGTTGTTCGTAACATATTCCCTATGGTGGGATGCCTTGTTCAGCCTTGATTAGTGGAGAGCTTTGTATTGCATCAACTTGATATGCCATGCCTTTTTAATTCCCATGGGAGACCAGAACTTTTCTTAATACAGACACAGGAGGATTGGATAGGGGTTGTAGAATGTAGGTGGGGGGATATAACAGGAGGAGAGAAAGGACAGAAACCTGTGGTTGGTATGTAAAATAAATTTTAAAAGAGGATGAATAAAAAATAAAGCAGGCTGAGCAAGCCAGAGGAAGCAAGCTAGTAAGAAGCTCCCCTCCATGGCTTCTGCATCAGCTCTTGCCTCCAGGCTCCTGCTTTGTTTGAGTTCATTCCCTGACTTCCTTCAATGATGACCATGAATACAGAAGTGTAAGTCAAATAAACTCTTCCCTCTCATATTTGCTTATATGCTATGGTGTTGTATCCTAACAATAGAAATCCTAACTAAGGCAACTAGTAACAAAGGGGAAGCAAATTAGAAAAGCAGAAGTTAAACTTTCACTGTTTGCAGATGATAAGATAGTTTAAATAAGTGGCCCAAAAAACTCTGCCAGGGAACTTCTACAACTGATAAACACCTTCAGCAAAGTGTTGGAATACAAGATTAACTAAAAAAACAATGAGTAGCCCTACTATATGCAGAAAATAATTGGGCTGAGAAAGAAATAAGAGAAACATCGCCCTTTACAATAGCCACAAACTGTTATGATAAATCTTTTTGCCAAAAGCCGCCTGAGCCCCACCACCACGTTCGAGCTTTATGCCAGCCGCCTGCCCAAGTTAGGCCCAAATGAATACACAGAGAAACTTGTATTAGTTATAAAGCTTTTTGGCCAATGACTAGGATTCTCATTTGTTAGCTCAGTCTCAATTACCATACATCTATATAGTTTATGGGACTTATCGGATGTCTTATTAGCGTCCCTCCTTGCTGGTGAATCACATCGTGCCGCTGGAGCAGGAGCCGAGGGGAAAGAGAGCGACATTTCCATTTTCCTCTTCTTAAATATGAGTCTCCTTGCTATGTCATTTCCTGTCTGGAACACCACTTCTCTACTACATTTCCCCGAATCCTCTTTGACTCCTAGTCCAGCCTAACCTGCTGTCTCATTGGCCAAGCAAGTACTTTATTTATCAACATACACAGAAATATTTCCCCCATCAACAAACAACATAAAATATCTTGGGGTAACACTAACAAAACAAGTGAAAGACCTGTATAGCAAGAAGTTTCAGTCTTTAAAGAAAGAAATTAAAGAAGATTCCAGAAAATGCAAAGATCTCCCATGCTCTTGGATAGGTAGGATTAACATAGTAAAAATGGCAATGTTGCCAAAAACAATCTTCTTACTCAATGCAATCCCCATCAAAATACCAGCATAATTCTTCACAGACCTTGCCAGAACAATATTAAATTTTATATGGAAAAACAAAATACCCAGCAGAGCCAAAACAACCTTGTATAATAAAGGAAAGCAACAAGCTCTCCTGAACAAATTGGGAGAATAAGGGGAGGGGAGAGTGAGCTATGAGAATGAGAAGGGAAGAAGAGGAGGGGAGAGGAGGATATGGGGGAGCAGGAAGGTTGAATCAGAAGAGGAATAGAGGAGAGCAAGTGTTCCATTGCTGACAGTTCACTCTCCATAGCGAGGATTCCCCTTCCATGTAAACAAAAGACCAAACCTGGAGCCATTAAAACCAAGGAGGATTTCTCTGTGAAATATTGGGTGAGCAGGAAAACTCAGAGATGTTTTTCCAGGACCAAAAATCAGTGAGCCACCACATCAGTTCAGTATGTTTCTCAAGGATGAGATCCACCACTACATTCTCTGAGTCAACTGTGTGTTTCAGATTTAAGCCTTCCTCAGTTTCTTACCACCGCTTTTCAGACCCCTGTGAAACCTTGACTTTTTGGAAATTTTTCCCCAACCTTGGCCATGATTTCAGGCTGAGTCTGAGTTGTGAGAGTGTGGCTACTGAGCCACATTTGACCTCATCTATGAGAAATAAATCTTATGTTTAAGGGATCTTTCTGAAACTGTTCCCGTGGAAAAACTTTTGTGGATGAATGTCATATTCCCTAATAAGTACAACAATGGTTGTGGAAATGAAAAGAATCAAATTACCCAACAATAGGTGAGCTTTACATTGTTAGCTTCCTCCAGGAAGGTTTAAATTCATTTTCTTAGAATACATAGAGTGTTCATTGGACTGCAGATACTTTGTCTCACCAGATGATGTCCCCAGCAGGACAGAGTTCATTAGGCAGAGACAGTAACCTTCATGAGGATGGTGGGAGACAGCAGCTGCAATGTGTCTGTACTGGTCTCAAGCTACAAAGCCTTGATCGGTCTGTGTGGCTGTCTGTTTGTCTATTTGGTCTCTCAATCTCTCTCTATCACTCAAGGTCTCTGTCTCTGTGTATCTCTGCCTCTCAATGTCTCTGTCTCTGTGTCTATTTCTCTGCAGCCTGGGTGGGAGATTGCAACTCAACATGCATTCCACTGGACCTGCCTACTACACTTAGCTTTAGATTCTTTCTCTCTCACTGTCTCGCTCTCTCTGTCTATCTCTCTGTAAATTTCTCTGTCTCTCTCTGCATGTGATACTCCAGTACTGCTCTGGACCTCCACTGAGCCTTGGTGTGCCTGTCTCTGTCTCTGTCTCTGTCTCTGTCTCTGTCTCTGTCTCTGTCTGTATCTCATTGTCAATCACTGTATCTCAGTCTCTCTTTTCCTCTGTCTTTGCCTCAGGAGCCTGGTTGAAAAGCTATAGCTGTACCTGCTCTGGACTGTTCTCCACCTAAACTGAGACTTTGTCTGTATGTCTGTATCTCTCTCTCTCTCTCTCTCTCTCTCTCTCTCTCTCTGTGTGTGTGTGTGTGTGTTTGTGTGTGTGTGTGTGTGTGTGTATGTGTGTGTGTGTGTGTGTGTGTCTATCTCTGTCATAATACTGAACAGCATGCTAAACCACTCTGCCATGGCAAAATTAAGGTGCTTTTTTATTGTCCTAAAGATATCGTTCAATTTCCTAAATGTGAATGCTTTCAGCCAAGTCACTTCTACCATAAAGAGGCTGCTAATGTGTCTCAAATTTATGTTTTCCACACACCCAAAGGATTCGGTAAGTACCACATAGCTGAATTGAACCCATGCAAACAGTTCCAAAGTTTCACTCCAGATAAATAGTATTCAGCATCTCCATGGTCCTGACTCCCTTACACTCCTCATCTGTGACCTCTCCCTCGGGAACACCTCCATCATCTGACCATCCTCCCCTCTAATACCAGGACTTGAAAAATGTTGTATTTTTTTTCTAAACTTAACCACATCTCCTACACTCCTGACAGCTGGCCATGTCTAGGAGGCCACACAGAGTGCCACAAAGCCTGGACTAGGGCAGAGCAACCAGATACTGGAGGATATAGTAGTACCCCAAAATTCTTGGGTCCCTCAAATGTGGTCAACGCCCCCATACATCAGCAGGAAGCAGTCTTGAGAACTCGACATCCTTATTCACTAACCTGCCAATTCTAACACCCCAACCTTTAATAAATCAGTGAAGGTGGGAATGAAAATTCCTGGCATCAGGCTGGCCTGCACTGATCACTGGGAAGGATGTACTCAGGCTGTACTCTGGACAGCACATCGTTTCCTGAAAACTGACTCTTCAGGCAGATTTAAAGGACCCGTTTAAAAGACAGACCCTGAACCACTCCAGATCAATCGCTCTCTCTCTCTCTCTCTCTCTCTCTCTCTCTCTCTCTCTCTCTCTCACATTCTCTCTCTATGTTACCATCACCTTCCTCTCTGCTTTCTGAGCTCTGCTCTTCCTGTTACCCTATTTGTCACTTTTCCTGTCTTCCCCAATCTCCCTCTCCCATCCTGTCAGAAACTCTACTGTTTATGGACTCTCTATGGTTAGTGTTCCATTGCTGAGGCTTCCATCTCCATAGTGAGGTTTCACTTCCACATAAACAAAAGACCAACCTGGAGCTTTGAAAACCAGGGAGGATTTCTCTGTGACCTCTCTTCCTGCCCATGCTTGGGTGAGCAGAAAAACTCAGAGAAATTTTTTCTCGGAACAAAAACCTGTGAGCCACCCCTTCAGGTCGGTAAATTTCCCAAGGATGACGTCCACCAACAAATTTGCTGAGTCATTTGTGTATTTCAGCGTTAAGACTTTGTCAGTTTCTTACCAATGATTTTCAGACCCCTGTGTCACATTGAGTGTTTGGACAGTTTTTCTTCTCGCCTCTGGCTATGAGTTCAGGCTGACTCGAGTTCAGAGAATGTGGGTACTGAGCCACCTTTGGCCTCATCTATGGGAAATACATCTTATGTATAAGGGATCCTTCTGAAACTATTCCTGTGGAAAAACTCTTTTAAAGACTTTTTTTGGATGAATGTTGTATTCCCTAAGAAGTACAACAATGGACTAAGAAATGAAAAGACTCATTATCCAACAATAGGTGAGCTTTACATTGTTAGCTTCTTCCAGGAAGGTTTAAATTCCATTTTTTAGACTAGATTGAGGTATCATTGGACTGCAGATAATTGGTTGAACCAGATGATGTCATTAGCACGACAGTGTTCATTAGGCAGAGACGGCCACCTCCATGAGTACAGTGGGACCCTGCAGCTGTAATGGGTCTGGACTGGTCTCAGCATACAAAGCCTTGATCTGTCTGTGTGGCTGTCTGTTTGCCTGTCTTTTTGGTCTCTCAATCTCTCTCATCAATCAATGTCTCTGTCTCTGTGTATCTCTGTGTGTCCCTGACTCTATCTCTGTGTCTATGTCTCTGCACCCTGGGTGGGAGTCTGAAACACTACCTGCATTGCACTGTACCTACCTACTGTACAGAGCCTTAGTCTCTCTCTCATTCTCTCTCTCTCTCTCTCTCTCTCTCTCTCTCTCTCTCTCTCTCTCTATCTCAGTCTATCTGTCTTGTTTCTCTCTATCTAAATGTCTCTGTCTCTTTCTGCATGTGATAATCCTGTACTGCTCTGGACCTCCACTGATCCATGGCCTGCCTTCTCTGTCTCTGTCTGTGTCTCATTGACATTCACTGTCTCTCAGTTTCTCTGTCCATTTGTCTTTGTGTCAGTAGCCTGGGTGAAAACATACAGCTGTACCTGCGCTGGACTGGTCTCCACTTAAACTGAAACTTTTTCTGTCTATCTGTATCTATCTCTCTGTGTGTTTCTGTATCTCTGTCAGAATACTGATCTGCATGCTAAACCACTCTAACATGCCCAAATTATGCTGTTTTTTATTGTCCTAAAGATATCCTCACTAGAATCAGTCCCTGAGGACCAGGGGATCCTGACTCTGCTGAGATTGCTGGGCTATTCCGGCCCCCACAGAGTGCAGAGTGTGTAGAGCTGAGCTGCTTCAGCCCCTGCCTTGGGCCCAACTTCCATCTGCCCACCCTGGCAAATCCTGACTGGTGATCTTCTACAGGACGACTCGACCCCTGAGGACTGCTGACAACCCAGAGTCTGCTGACATCTCTGCGCTAGTGCTGCTCTCACCCACCTGTAGAGCAAGTACCTCAGACCTGCCTCCACCAAACTTGAAACTCATCAGAGTATCAAAGTCAATTGCACACACCTGAAGAGAACACCAGACCCATACACACCAGGAAAGGAAGTGACACCAACTATACTCACTGGAAGAAGAGATGGGAAGACGACAATATAAGAACACATCCAACAACAGGAAAACCAATATGACACCACCAGAGTCTAGGAATTCTACATCAGCAAGACCTGAACATCTCAACACAGAAGAAGCAGAAGATAGCAACCTTAAAAACAATTTCATGCAGATGATAGAGAACCTAAGAGACAAAATCAGAAAATCCTTCAGAGAAATGGAAGAAAAGACAAACCAAAAGTTGCAAGAAATCAAGGAAAGCCAAGGAAATATAATTAAGCAGCAGAAAGAAACAGTTCAGGATTTGAGCCAAAAAAAGCCAAGAATACAATTAAACAGCTGAAGTAAACAGTTCAGGACCTGAAAACTGAATTCGAGAAAATAAAAACACAAACTGAAGGAATGCTGGAAGTGGAAAAGCTGAGTAAACAATCAAGAACCAAAGATGCAAGCATAACCAATAGAATACAAGACAGGGAAGACAGAATCTCAGACGCTGAAGACAAACTAGAGGAAATAAACTCATCAAGCAAAGAAAATCTGAAGTCTCACAAATCCATAACACAAAATATCCAGGAAATATGGGACACCAGGAAAAGACCAAACCTAGGATAATAGTTATAGAAGAAGGTGAAGAAACCCAACTCAAAGGTGCAGAAAACATATTCAACAAAATGATAGGAGAAAACTTTCCCAACCTAAAGAAATATATGCCAATGAAAGTACAAGAAGCCAACAGAACACCAAATAGAGTAGACCACAAAAGAAAATCCCCTCATCAAATAATAATTAAACACCAAACATATAGAATAAAGAAAAAATATTAAGAGCAATAAGGGAAAAAGGGTAACATAAACAGGCAAAACTATCAGAATTACACCAGACTTCTCTATGGAAACGACGAAAGGTTTTAGGACATGGATAGGTATTCTACCAACTCTGAGAGAACATGGATGCCAGCCCAGACTACTATACCCAGCAAACATTTCAATCACTATAAATGGAGAAAACAAGATATTCCATAACAAATCCAGATTTAAACAATATGGAACCACTAATCCAGCCCTACAGAAAGTACTGGAAAGGAAGAAGTCAAATTTTCAATATTTGCAGACAACATGATAGTCTACATTAGTGACCTGAAAAACTCTACCAGGGAACTCTTAAGGCTGATAAACAACTTCAGCAAGGAAGCAGGATGCAAAATTAACTCAAAAAATTATTAGCCCTACTATATAGAGATGATAAATCCAATGAGAAAAAATCACAGAAACATCACCTTTCACAATATCCACAAGCAACATAAAATATCTTAGGTTACACTAACCAAAAAAGCGAAAGACCTGTACAATAAGAACTTTGAGACTTTAAAGAAAGAAATTAAAGAAGATACCAGAAAATGTAAAGATCTCCCATGCTCTTGGATATGTAGAATTAACATAGTAAAATTGGCAATCCTGCAAAAAAATAACCTACAGATTCAATGCAATCACCATCAAAATCCCAACACAGTTCTTCACAGACATTGAAAGAACAATACTCAACTTTATATGGAAAAACAAAAACCCCAGGATAGCCAAAACATCGCTTTACAATAAAGGATCTTCTGGAGGCATCACCATCCCTGACTTCAAGCTCTACTATAGAGCCATAGTTCTGAAAACAGCTTGGTATTGGCAAAAAAATAGACAGATAGACCAATGGAATCGAATTGAAAACCCTGATATTAACCCACGCACCTACTAATACCTCATTTTTGACAAAGGGGCTAAATCTATACAATGGAAAAATGATAGCATCTTCAACAAATGGTGCTGGTACAATTGGATTCAGACATGCAGAAAAGTGCAGATAGATCCATACCTGTCACAATGCACAAAACTTAAGTGCAAATGCATCAAAGATCTCACCATAAATCCAGCCACACGGAATCTTCTAGATGAGAAAGTCGGAATTACCTTTGAACAAATTGGCACAGGAGACTGCTTCCTGAACATTACACCAGTAGCACAGACATTGAAGTCTGCAATTAATAAAGGGGACCTCCTGAAACTGAGAAGTTTCTGCAAGGCAAAGGAAACAGTCTGTAGGACAAAACGACCACCCACAGAATGGGAAAAGATCATCACCGATCCCACATCTGACAGAGGATTGATTTCCAAAATATCAGACCACCATGCTTTAAAGTTAGAAATCAAAAACAAATAAAAGTGCAAAAACGTACCAACTCATGGAAATTGAACAACACACAATTTCGAAATTCCTGGGTCAAGGAAGAAATAAAGAAAGAAATTAAAGATTTCCTTAAATTCAATGAAAATGTTGACACAACATACCCAAAATTATGGGACACTTTGAAAGCAATACTAAGAGGAAAGTTCATAGCTCTAAGTGCTCAAATAAAGAAACTAGAGAATAGCCACACAAAAGATTTGACATCACAGCTGAAAGCTCTAGAAAAAATGGAAGCAAATTCACCCGGAGGAGCAGATGCCAGGAAATAATCAAACTGAGGGCAGAAATCAATATAGTCAAAACAAAGAAAACAATTCAAAGAATCAATATAACAAAGAGTTGGTTCTTCTAGAAAATCAACAAGATAGAAAGGGGAGAAGAAGACAGATGCTGGGGACATGGTGGAGCAGAAAGTTTGAGTCAGGGGAAGAATACATGGTAACAAGAATGGAGATATCATAATAGAGGGAGACATTTTTGGTTTACAGCGAAATCGGGCACTAGAGAAATCTCTGAAGATCTACATAGATGACACAAAATAACTATCTCAGCAACAGAACAGAGGCTACCTTAAAAGCCCTCCCCTGATTATGAGATTGATGACTGACTTATATGCCATCCTATAACCTTCATCCAGAAGCTTGTGGAAGTAGAAGCAGACACCCATAACTAATCACCGAACTGAACTGGAACTCAGATTCAGAGAAGGACCAGATAAGAGCACAGAGGTCCTGACCAGGCTGTTGAAACCCATAGAAACAGTCTGATAGCTGGAATACCAGCATGGGACTGATCCAGACCCCAGGAACATGGGTTTCAGAAATCTATGGGACCTCCCGAGGAAGCCAAGCATTTATCCCTAGCATAAGTGTGGACTTTGGGAGCCCATTCCATATAGAGGAATACTCCCTGAGCCAAGACACACGGTGGTGGGCCTAGGCACTATCCCAAAGGATACAATAGACACTGATGACCACCTGTGGAAGCCCTCACCATCCAGGGGGAGCAGAAAAGGTATGTGACAGATAAGGTTTTAATTGGGGGGGGTAGGGGAGGACAGGTAGGAGAAGGGAACTAGGATTGTCAATTAAAGCAATCCTGTTTCTAATTAAAATAAAAATGTTGAAAAAAAGATAACCTGGCTTTCCAAAATGTTGATTCTTTCAGCCAAGTCGCTTCTACCATATAATGTCACTGAATACAGTCTGAGAAAAAGTTATTCAAAGGCTTTCATTAGTGAATATCCTCTTTTTAAAGGAGAAGCTAAACAATGGGATAAAGTATGTATCTTTAACAAATGATGCTGGAATAACTGGATGCAGGCATGTAGAACACTTCTGACAGATCCAGGTCTATCCTCATACCCAAAACATAATTACAAATGGATCAAAGACCTCAACATAAATCCAGCCACACCGAGCCTCTTAGAAAAGAAAGATTAGTACAGGAGAGAGCTTCCTGAACTTTACACCAGTAGCACAGACACTGAGATCAACAATCAATAAATGGGACATCTTGAAACTGGGAAGCTTCTGTAAGACAAAAGAAACATTCAACAAGACAAAACAGCAGCCAACACACCAGGAAAAGATATTCACCAACCCCAAATTCGACAGATCACCAAATTTACAAAGAACTCAGAAACTAGTTTCCAAATCAGCTAATAATACGATTAAAAAGTGGGGTAAAGAACTAAATAGAGAATTCTCAACATAGTAATCTTAAATGACTAAAAGACACATAAAAACTGTTCAACATCATTATCCATCAGGGAAATGCAAATCAAAACACCTCTGAGATACCATCTTACACCTGTCAGAATGGCTAAAATCAAAAACACCAATGACTGTTTACGCTGAAGTGGATGAAAGATGCTGAAGTGGATGTGGAGAAAGGGGGACAATTCTCCACTGCTGGTGGGAGTGCATACTTATAGAGCCACTTTGGAAATCAGTATGGCGATTCCTCAGGAAAATGTGAATCAGCCTACCACAAGATCCAGCAATTCCACCCGAATGCATATACCCAAAAGAAGCACATGCCTATAACAAGGACATCTGTTCAACTATGTTCATAGCAGCATTATTTGTAATAGACAGAATGTGGAAACAACCTAGATGCCCCTCAAATGAAGAATGGATACAGAATATGTGGTACATTTACACAATGGCGTACTACTTAGTGGAAAAAATAAATTGAATTTTGAAATTATCTGGCAAATAGATGGAAGAATCTGATTGCAGTGAAGTGGATATTAGAAGAGAGAAAAAGCAACTTGAAAATATAGATAAACCTTGCCTCAAAAGGTATAAAAAACTGGGAACCTGTTGCTGACACTAGAGTATGAGTACACACTGCTTAGTGGAGACACACATGGCAAGACTGAATATTGTTCCTGGACTACATAGAGAGCAGATGTCCCACTTGGTAGAAATAAATAAGATGATGAAGAGGCCTGTGTTTCCTCACCTACACATGATGGTTCACACCTGTCCATAGCTACATTACCAGGGTATCTGATGCACTCTTCTGCCTTTGTGGGCACTGGGCCCTGGACACTCATGTGGTGAATACATGTACATTCTGACAAAATATACACACAGCAAATACATATAAATAATTTAAAAACTGACCTGTGCATAGGTTCACACTTCATTAATCTCAGTATTCTGTAGTTGAAGGCAGAGTAATTAATGTGAGTTTGAGGCCTATCTGGTCTATATAATGTTTTTCACCAATACCAGGCCTACTCACAAAACTAAAATAATATAATGAAAATAATGATAATGCAATAATGTTAATGATAAGAATAACAATGCAAATGAGACACATCAATTTGATGAGGACTCTGTTGGCAGTGGATTAAAAACCTAGCTCTGGGAAATGGGCAAAGCAAGAGAGTCTTATGTAGGAGTGTTTGATTCAAACTTGGATTATATCTCAGATCAATTGTAACAAACTGCATGTGATAACTAAGTTTACAGAATGAGGCCACAGGAATTTCAACCAAGGACTCATTACTGGAGAACAAAAGATACCAATTATGGGAAAATTGAACCCTGCACTTTATTTATAGGGACTTTGTTACAAGTGTTGTCACGAGTTGGAGAAGGGGAAGAAACTGAGCTCTGTGGCATGGTGAGATGGTGGAGGGTATGTTGTTAGTGAAAGTTTATTAAGAAACTTTCTCTAAAAAAAAACAGGGATTTGAGATATCAATCAGAAATGAGACTTGGTTGTCTGCTGAGCAGAATGGTCATTAGTGATAGCTGGCCTCTAAGCTTTGGCTGTATATTGTCCTTGTCTTGGACAATAAAAAATGAGGAGGAGAGAAGAAAAGGAGAAGATGAAGGGGGAAGTGAAGTAGGAGGAGGGACAAGAAGGAATGAAAGAAAGAATGAGAAAGAAAGGGATGGAGGTGTCTCTTTCAGGTTGAGCTTTTCTGCAAATGTCTGCATCCTCTATTCTCTGTAGAAGTCAGTGGGAAGATGTGATGGTCCAGGAAGTCTTTGCCATGAGAGGGAGATGCAGTATCAATAAAACAAATTACATGCTGCATTATCAAATATTACTTACTATAAATTGTGTAATTTCATAAAATGCCATTATTAAGAAAAAGAGTTTTTCAATCTTTACAAAGTATTTCAACAAGTACTTTTAAGTTCCAAAATAAGTCAAAGCATTCTAACCTTCAATTAACAAGTGTTGCAAACATCATTTAAAAAGTCCCAACTCACCAGGCATTGGTGGTGCATGACTTTAATGCCAGCACTCGGGAGGCAGAATCAAGCAGATCTCTGTTAGTTAAATGCTAGCCTGGTCTCTGGAGCGAGTGCCAGGATAGGCACCAAAGGAACACAGAGCAACCCTGTCTCGAAAAACCAAAAAAAATGTCCCAACTGTATCTGTTTTCCAAATTTCTTGCATTTTGAGAGGTTCAAATGTAATTGTTAATACTCCACATGAAGGTCATGGTTGATATATCTAACCCTGTTAAATAAACCATGATCAAACAATGAAATGATTACACTTATTAATCTTCTTTTCCTGAGAAACAATACATTTGGATTTTATAAATAATTTCTCATTTACTCAATGACTAGAAATGTTTCACATAAATACTATCTTCTGGGTTTTTAATTTTCAATAGTGATCTTTGTATATTGACAATGTAATATAGAAAAGATTCCCTGTTTTCTGTTGTAGTTTAGAATTTAATACAGTAGTCATTTTATCTTACTTATTATATTGCTAGTTATAATTATCATTTGTAGTTATTATTTGTCTTCTGGTGGTATGGGAGAAGTAAAATACTTCATTTACTGACTTTCTGATTTTGTCTCTGTATTTGCACTCTAGTTTATACTTCATCCAAATTATTGTTTGATTATAAACCTTCTTGTGTTTTTGTGTACTTGTATGTAGGTACAGGTTTATTTGCATATGAACACATATATAGGCCTGAAGTCAACCTCAGATGTGGTTCCTGAAGAGCTGTCCACTTTGTGCTTTGTGACTTTAAGAAAGAACTGGGACACTTGTAGCATGCTAGGCCATCTACAACTACAGAAATAGGAACTTTCCTGTATCTGTCTCCAAAGAGCTGGGATAATAATTATTTTCCACCATTCAGTGATTTTATATGTATTTTGGGGAATGAACTAGATTCTCACTGTTCCTGATACACTGGCTGCTCAACAATCTTCTGGTATCCAGGACGGAAACTACAGTCCTTCCTCTTATTTTACTTGGCTAATATGGATTTGAACTCAAATAATTATGCTGAAACAGAAAACACTTTTACCAACTGAAACATCCTCCAAAGCCACTTCTTGGTGGCTTCTTGGTCACTTGGTGACCCTAGGAATGGTGCCATCAGAATTGACCATAAATGTCCACTATATATATATATATATATATATATATATATATATATATACCTTTCCTGAAAATACATTCATAAATAGGCCTAGCAATGTATGTTCTAAATAACTCCAATGACAATGAAACTGACAGTGTACATAAAACATAATATCACATTTTCCAGATTGTATCATTTATTACTTTTCTATTTCACAATATTAAATTTAATGTATATGTGTGTTTCTCTAAATAGGTGTGTGCACTGGAATCAAGTACCTGCTGAGTTCACAAGAGGACATCAAATGTCCTGGATTTTCATGTACAGAAAATTTACTAAACAGAGTTTAGAAGAGCTTTAGCAATTATAAATTTTTCTTCTCAAAATCTGTTTAGATCTTTTTGGTGTTCATGGCTGCTTGGATTTTTAAATATTTTCCTCTATTTATGTATTTATCTTTATTCCTACATTTTCATCCTTCTGCCTACTAATAACACTTAGTTCTTTGGTAATGATTTTCGTGCAGCTAATGTAAGGAAAAAGTTTTCACACCTCTTGTATCTATCCCTCCCTCCCTTGTTCTTCTCTTTTTCAAGCACATGGTGCCTCTGCCTTTTATGGTTCATTAGGAGAATAAGAGCCCATTGTTAATACAAATGTGTGGGATCTCTATTAGTATTCAGATGCAGACTAACCCTCTGATTTTCCTAGCTGCTACATAAGGTATATTAGCATTGTGTATTTTCTCTTAGTAAAAATTAGCAGGAACCCAAACTTCTATGCAAGGAAAAATGATTTTTTTAAAAAGAAAATAGGTAGAATTTCATTTCCACACATTTCATTGCATTTTGGCCCTCCATTTTACACATTCATCCTGAAATATATGACTCATTTTTGATTTTATGTCATTTCATTTAAACTTAGTAAAATTTCCTGTGAGAACTATCATGGTCAACATCTAGAAAGACTTGTAGAAATAATCATTTATACAAAGTCACCCTTCTTGGCATTAAAGTGTGTTATCATAAGTGGAATAATCATTATAATAGGGCCAACTTCTTATTTATGATAGTTCTTGGCTTCAAACGTGTCATTGTATGGTCAGGGTGCTTTCAAGTCATGTTTCTTCCATAGAAAGCAAAACAATCTTCAAAAGTTATAAGACATATCCTGACATTGTATACATAGCAGATGTAAGACACCACATGAATTATTAGCCCTCTCCCATTATGTATAAAGAACAAAGCCTGGTTTATGGAAGCCACATACAGACATAAAACTCAAAGTATAACTGATTATGTTGCATGCAATAGGGATGAAAGACATCACTGATTGTCTCCAACTTTGTCTTCTTGAGTGAGAGTACATAAGTCATTGGCTAAAAGCCATGTGTATGGACAGCAGCTGAGAAGTCAATTGAATTACACAGCCATCCCATGGAGAGATTTCAGATCTGGAAAAAATGCTTTCAGAAGTCTTCAGAAACAAAAGGAATCCCTGGAATATCATTGGTGCAGAGGGTGAAAAAAAGTGTATACAAACAACATAGTGGGTAGTCTTTTCCCAATGAACTCCCCAAATTACCAAAAATTAATGCATTTTTTATTTAGGCTCATTACTTGATGAGGGATGCTGAAATTGGATAATCAAAGACAATTGCACAGAGAAAATAATAACTTTCCAGGTGTCGAGAATAAGCTGTTTTTTCTTGTTTCTTGTTGCATGGAAGCTCTGTAAGAATGGTTGTTTGTTACTATGGCTGCCACTTTTGTGTTCAATGTGGGTATTTTGTGTGTTTTTTTTAATTTCTCTGTTGTATGACTTTGTTCATTGTAACAATTATTCACTCTCGTAATTTATCCCCATCTTCACACCTATGTTCCAGTGGCTCTAATGATAAGAGGATGAAGAAAAGCTTATTGTACTTTCAGCAAAAAAAATTGATTAAGACAGAGGCACAAGAATGATATTGTCCCTTTCTGGAAATATGAAAATGGGAGCATAGGAACTACGTTTAAATACTCATCAATCTGGTTGAATGGCAAAATCATGCTTTCTTTTTCTTGTGAAGGTTATTATAGTCATGCAGTTGTTTGGTAGGAGAATTGAAAATAAGTATAACTCAAAAAAGAGGATTTTATTTAGGGAAGAAAATCAGTGAGGATATAATGTCAGTCCATGAGTGGGTGGGATTGTTTTAGCATGTGGGAGGTGTACTAGACTTGATTATGGGATATCAGGTCAACCCTAATCTGTGTAGTTTCTCATGTCTCTTTAACTGTGTCCAAGAATGTTTAATGATATAGCCTATGTAATAGTTTCCATTCTTAATTATGGAGAAAAAATTGAAACAGATACAAGTTTCACATGGAATAAGGCTGGTGGTACAGTCACAAGAATTTGTAAACAGTGTTTGACAGGTTTGTTATGTCAGGTTTGCAGAGCCCACAGACTAACCCAAGGAGTCGACACTCTGAGGCAGAAGCAAAAGGTTTCTTTTTATATTAAGTTGGCCAGCTAGGATCTCACTGCATGGCAGGCAAATGAGATGCCAATCAGCCAAAAAGAGAAGCTTGTAAAGGTGCACACCATTAAGGTTGAAGAACCCAAATTTCAGAGTTTCCATGGTTACTTAAGGTCATATATATATATATATATATATATATATTATATATATATATAGATACATTTGAGTGAGATAAGACAGGGTCATGGGATCTGTCAGTTATACCATGGGCTGTGGGTTCTTTTTGACCAGCAATTAGCAAAGGAATGTTAAATGAATGTTAAAGGAGTTGTGGAGAATTACCTCCCCTTCTTTGAGAGCTGGGGTTCAGGCACCAGCCATGGCACACTTGATTTAATGAGTTAAATTTAACTTAACATTTAAAAGTTCCCTTTTCATTGCCTAAGTTTATAACTTATTATTAATTTTAATTTTCATTCTTTATTTTCCCCTTTTCTTATAGGTAACCCATTCTTGGGTTACCAGTGGACAATTAAAAAAAAACTCTTAGGAAGTTTGTGGTAGGGGTTACTATATTTGTATCTATGGTCATAATGTACCTTATATATGGGGATTTTCTTTTGATTTAGCATCTCAATCAGGTGAAAGTGTGTATCAAATACTGTCAATTTGTTATGTTTTAAAATAATTATTATCAATCTCATTCAGTTATGTTATATGATTATTGTTACTTTTGTGAGAAACATGTTTTTGATTTTCAATAATTTTTCTCTCTTTCATTATAATGTTTTAGTTTTTCAAGACAGTACTTACTTAAATTTTTGTAGTCTAAATATGTATACCCAATTTCATGTACCTAAAGTTGAGGCTTATCAACCCCTTTTCTTTCTTGTTTTTTTTTTTTTTTTTTTTGGTCAAGCTTACATCTAACCTAATGGTATTTTATGTTTCTGTATGACACAATGGGGATTCGAGTATTACATAGCTGTTTGTCGGTATCTAAGTTAAAGGGATCTAAAGATGGACACAATCTGAATGTATGGATTCATTGCATTAGTTCTTACAAGAACTCTTAAAATTGTACTTCTTTTCATAGCACTATTTAATTTCACAGAAGGAGATCGGGACATCAATTAGACAATAATATGTGTGCCAACTTGTTTTCAATGAAGTTCAGGTGTTAACCAAACCATGTGTGCATGGCTTCAGGTGTTCAGTTATGACCCCATATAAGGTAGAGGTTCTCACTTACTCTGTTTCAGGTTAGATAATCTGAAGGGAGGGGCAGCATCTTCTAAAACAGGAAGAGCTCAGCTTTTATTTATGGAAGTGCTTACCTAATAAATACCTAATTATCAGTTATCTTGCTTCTGGTAGTCTCAATGAAACCCCACCTTCAATTGGATCCCCAGTGTGTTCATACCCATAATCAGTTTGTGTGGCTAGCCTTTCCTGGCATTCCACTACACAGAGACCTTGCCAGTCTCCTTCTGTTCATTGGGCCAGATGGGCCAGTCTCTTTCTGAGATCCTGCCCTCTGCTTCTGTAGTTTCATGCTGGTATCTGCTAATTATATGTATATACTTAGGGAAAGAGAGGTCAATGTTCACTTTGTGAAATGTTTCAATATTCCATAAGAGAAGATTTGAATAGATAATACTAAATAGATGTACCACGTCATCAGCTTTAATAATTTCTTGCAAATTGGAACTTTGGAAATGTATTCATGTGATTATATTGGGGCGTATAAATACTATTTTTTCTATATTAAGAGCTCTTTTGATATTCATTAAAAAGGGGAAGCTTGGTTTTAAATAAAAAAAATGAAAGAAATCTTATTAGGTACGGCTCTCATAAAGTAAGAAAATAGTGTGTGTGTGTGCGTGTGTGTGTGAGTGTGTGTGTGTGTGTGTGTGTGTGTGTGTGTGTGTGTCCACTTCAGTGTTTACACTCTGATTTTATCAGGCAAGTTGTAACAGGCCTGGGATGCTAGCAATGAGGTAGTGGAGAAGTTAATTGTGACCAGGAGTCAAAGGTCATCCTTAATCACATGACAACAATTCTCAGTAAAATTGTAAAATAATTATCAAACGAAACATGATGTTAGGACTATTGTATTTAACTTTATGATATTATGGTTATATATTTTGAGTCAGGATCTCAGATCCAACTGGGTGACCCAGGATTAAGTTTATGTGTAAGCATGTCCTTCACATATTTCTGCCACTTACTTTTACTGTTGCTATACAGATCTCAACACCCAAATACAGCTATGGCATTGCTGATGTGGGAGCCTATGACTTCTGGTATTCTAGACAATTTGTCAATTAGCTGAGCATAATTCTGTTACTAGGTATGATTAAGAGCTTGTCCTGCTTCACACAGCTATAATTATACAATACCAAGTTCCTAATACAACCAGAAAAATCGTCATTCAGATTGACCACAAGAATTGTGGTATGTGGCTGGGTGTTGCTGGCACACGCCTTTAATTCCAGTACTAGGGAGGCAGAAGCAGGCAGATCTCTGTGAGTTTGAGGCAAGCCTCATCTCCAGAGCAAGTGCCAGGATAGGTTCCAAAGCTACACAGATTAAACCCTGCCTCAAAAAAACAAAAAAAGTATTATGGTATATGTCCTACAATTGCTTTTAATAGGACCAAAGATTGGATTCATTTGAAATTCTAAATACACACTACAAAGCCTTTGTAAATTCTTTAAATAAATTGAAAATCAAATTGTATACTTTTGAAAAAATTCCTTGCATACTTATATCATCTTCCTTAACTTGACACATATCATTTTTGATATGTTTGTGAGAAGGGGATTTTTACATAAGAGGTTGCCTTTTTCACTCTGGAAATGCTTTTTGTGAATAAAGTTATCCTCTCTCCACAAGCAAATCTGAAGTCCTAGCCTACAGGAACTATCTCCTCTCTGTAACTTGGAGATTTTCTATTCTATCTTTCTACCAACAGAATCAAGGGTAACATTCTGTTGCTGACAACATATTTCCATGCATAGAGGGTCAAAAAGATGTGGTAGACTAGGGGATTATAGGTAATAATGGATGACAAGTACATAGGTAGAAAGAGAGGTAGGAAAAAAGAATCATGAAGATGGTGGTTTGTGTCCCACATTATTTCAATGACAATTTGCCCCAAACAGACACACAGTTGTTACATTAATTATTAATCTGTTGGCCGATGGTTACAGCTTCTTATTGGTTACCTCTATTTAAAATATTAATCCATTTACGTTAATCTATATATTGCTTTGAGACTATGGATTACCCATTTTCTGGCATGTTACTTCAGCATCAGGGCATCTCTTCTCAGCCTCCATCTCCCTTCTTCTCCCAAGCCTTCTCCTGGGCTGGTTGCACTGCCTCTATTCCTATAGGGATACTGAATCATCAGTGTTTTGTTCATCAACCACAAAGAGAAACATAAATACTGAAGGACATACCCCACCATCACCTCTTAACTGTCTAAAAGAGATTTATTCTTTTCTTTTAATTTTTAATAATTTTTATTTAAATTATATATAATCTTATTTTGAATACCAATATCATTCCTTCTCCATTCCTTACTCACATGTCCCCACAAAACCACCCATTTCATCCACAACCCTCTTCACAGAGAAGTTGAGGCCTTTCATGGGGGATCTTCAAAGTCTTTCACATCATTTTGGTCAAGGACTAGGCACTCCCCAGTCTATCTTGAATGACATAGCAGCCCTCCATAGGGAATGGACTCCCAAAGTCCATTCAAGTGCTAGGAATAAATACAGACTAGATTGTCAAGGGCCATAGAGTCAAGTTTCACAACTGACACCTACATTAAGAAGTGCAGATTTGGTACTATGATGGTTCCCCAATTGTCAGAATAGGGGGGTGAGCTCCCACTTTGTCAGTTCAGCTGTTTCTATCCATTTGTACAGCCTGGTATTGCCCCATTTGCTCATAATTCTGTCCTTTATGACACTTATTTATTTCCAGGATTTCAGGCCATTCTTTATCTTTATCTCTAAAGTCTAATATCCTTTCGTGAATGAGTACATATCACATTTTCCTATCTGTATGTGTGTTACTTCATTCAGGATGATTTCTTCTAGTTCCATCCATTTGTTTCACTGCTTCCTTTTCCAATTAGTAGTATTCCATTGATTAATTGTATCACATTTTCTCTATCCACTCTTTAATAGAGGGATATCTTGGCTGTTTCCAGGTTTTTGCTACTACAAATACTGTTGTTATGAACTTAGATGTACAGATATCCATGTTGTATGAATGTACATTATTTGGGTATGTGCCGAAGTGTGGATTTGCTAGAAGGTGAAGTAGACTGATGCCAAATATTAAGAGAAACTTTCATACTGACTGTCAAAAACATTGTACCATTTTTCACTTCCAGAAACAACAGAGAAGCATTTACCATACTCCACATCCTCTTGAGCATAAACTGTTCATGGTGATTTTTCTGTAGCCATCCTGCCAGGTGTAAGATGAATTCTCAGATTTGTTAGGATTTTCATTTCTGTGATGGCTATGGATGTTTAGTTTTTTTTTTTTTTTTTTTGGTATTTTAGATTACTCTATTAACCAAAGTTCGAATGAAACTAAGACTTCAAAATAAATCCGGCAACACTGAACCTCTTAGCAAAGTAATTGGGAGGCAGTATTGAATTTGTACAGCAGATCACCTCCTGAACATAACAGTAGCACAGACAATCAGATTGATATTTCAGTATTGGGGTCTCCTGAACCTGAGAGGTTTTTATAAGGCAAAAGATATAGTTAACAAGACAAGAAAACTCCATTGTATGGTGACATTAAAAATTTCACAATACCTTAGGAAAATAAAATCTCCAAGGTCTCCTCACTGACACCCACATTCATGAGGTCTGGATCAGTTTGTTCAGTCTGGGCCCAAGAAGACCCCCTTGTTCAGGTCAGCTGTTTCTGTGGGTTTCACCAGCCTGGTCTTGACCATTTTGCTCATTCCTCCTCCTCCTCTGTAGCTATATTCCAGGTCATTTCAGTGTTTAGTTACGGGAGTCTGCTTCTACTTACATCAGCTGCTGGATGAAGGCTCTAGGATTCGTTATAAGTTAGCCTCTCTACTGTTGATTAGATTGTTATTTGGTGTGATCTCTGTTGATCACCAGACATTTCCATAGTGCCTGGATTCTCCTTAAACCCATATTGGCTCCCTCTCTGATAGTGTCTCTTATTTTGCTCTCATCTATTCTTCCCCAAACACAACCAGATGCTTCTGTAAGGCAAAGGAAACAGTCAGCAATAAAACTGGCAGCTCACAGAATGGGAAAATATATTAACCAAACCTATATAAGACAGAGTGCTGATCTCCAAAATTTACAAAGAACAAGTTACTTCTCAAAACCACAAAAAATCAAATTAAAAAGTGGGGTATAGAAGTAAATACAGAATTCTCAATAGAGGAATCTTAAATGGCTGAAAGACACATTAAAAATTGCTCAATATCTTTGGCCATCAGGGAAATGCAAACCAACAAAACTTTTTAGCTTTTAATAAGAATGTTATATTGGCAAAACTTTATAATAACGGAAAGAATATTCATGGCTGAAATGGAGGAATTTTTTTGTACACACAAACAGATGGAGGGATATTATTATTATTATTATTTTTGGTTTTTCGAGACAGGGTTTCTCTGTGGCTTTGGAGGCTGTCCTGGAACTAGGTCTTGTAGATCAGGCTGGTCTTGAACTCACAGAGATCCACCTGCCTCTGCCTCCCAAGTGCTGGCATTAAAGGCATGCGCCACCACCGCCCGGCTCAGGTGGAGGGATATTATCACATAATGATCTAAAAATAAACAAAACTAACTTTTCACAGTAGAAGTGTGTGTAGAGACCATGATAACCCAGACCATTTGAGATCCCAGGTAGGAGAGGTTTTAGAGAGGCCAGAAATATCAAGCGACACTCGATTTGACTCTGTGTAACTGGGCTCTCACTTCTCTACTGAGAATGTATGAAGGGAACACAGATAAGTTACTCCCTTGGACATGAACTCATATAGAATCCTGGCTTGTTATAATTTGCTTTACTGTTAAATATGCCCACCAAAGGACCTGGGATTCTGTGTTTTCTTCTATATCTTGTTAAACAATTTTGGAGTACTACACACCTAACCTTGAAAGCTCTACTCTTCTCTGATGTCCATAGTCTTTAAACAACCATAGGCTTTAATGACAGAAAACTCACCTCAATGCATTCTGTTGTCTAAGGATGCACAATGCATATTGCTTTGGAGAGAGTAAAATATCCAATCATTACAATGTATTTCAGCATCACATGAATTTTTGAACAAATGATGTGGATTCATGAATTCCACAATGTTTTTACAGTGACAAATGAATTGGCAAACTGGCAGATACGGGTAACTGCAAATATAGATATAAGATTAACAATCATGCTCACATATATTCCATTGTAAAGCACTAAGAATTGAAAATTTTCTATAGATATCTAGTAGATTTGTTTGTGGAACACATTTTATATCTCATAATAAAAGTTTAGGAAATAATATTCCTATAAATTAGACATGAGAAACAGGCTGGCAAAGATACCTTACATGTAGCAAAATAAAATTCAGAATAAAAATTTCAAAATAAATAGAGAAGGATATTTCATATTCATCACAGGATAAGTCCTCCAAGATTATGTCTCAATTCTGAACATTTATGTCCAAAATATACCATCAAACTCATTAGTAAAGACAACATGTTTAAAACTTGAATCACTCTAATGGTGGGGGACTTCAAAAACCCCATCTCACAAACTGACAGATCTGCCAGAAGAAAACAGCAGATAAATAATTGAAGTGATCAACGTTCTGACACAAATAAACCAGATGATATATCCAGAATGTTATACCCAAACCCCAAGAGTCTGTCTTCTTTACAGCATGTTGTCTGATGGAAATATCTCTTAAGGCATCTAATTATTTGGTAACAAAGAAAACTGCAATAGCTAAAAAGAATAAAAATATCAGTCCATATCTTATCTGATCACGAAGGCTACAGAGAGAATTAAACAACACAAATTACAGAAACAACATAAGCTTATGGAAATTGAACATAGCAGTACTAAAAAACTTAAAGAAGAAATAAAAAATAAGCTCCCCAGAATAAAATATAAAAGAAAATACAACATAACCAAACTCATTGGTTACTATGAATGCAGTGCTAAGAGGACAGTTCCTACCACTAACTGTTTGCCTATAAAAGCTGGAGGTGCAAAGAGAACAAAATTTCAGACAAATATCCCTCATTCACATTGATAGAAAAATACTCAATAAAACATAGGCAAACTGACTACAAGAACACTTTAAAAAAAGCATGGAACATAATCAAATAGGCTTTACGCCAGAGACACAGTGATGGATCAACATACAAAAAGCTGTACATGTAATCCACCATATAAACAAGCTAAAAGAATAAAACCGAATGATCATCTCATTCAAGAATGAAATAGCCTTTCAGGGATAAAATGATCATATCTAAACATAAAAAAGCAATATACAGCAAGCCAACATCAAAATAAGTGGAGAGAAATTCAATCTGATTCCTCTAGAATTAGGAACAATACAAGACTGTTCACTCTATACATATCTAATCAATATACTATTTGAAGTTCTAGCTATAGGAAAAGGACAAAAAGCAGATCAAGTGGATTAAAAAGAATGGAAACAGTAAAACTTTTGCTATTTTCGGACAATTGATAGTATATATAAGTGACAGAAAATTTTATCAGACATCTCTTCTAATAATAAACACTTTCAATAATCAGGGAGGAATGAAGATTAACACAAAAAAAGAGTAGCCCTCTTATATATACATGAATAAAAGGTAGAGAATAATCACACATCACAATAGACACAAACAACATAAAATAACTTGAGGTAATAGAAAAGAAACAATCGACAGACATGTAAGACGGGGACTTTAATTCTTTGAAGTAAGAAATGAAAGATGCCAGAAAATGGGAACATTCCCCAGGCTATTGTAAAAGTATCATCAATGTAAAATATATGATAAACTTACCAAAATAAATCTACACTTTCAATGCAGTTGCCATGAAAATCCTACAAAAACCTTCACCGACTTTAAAAGGATATTACCCAACTTTATATGAAAAAGCAAAATGATCATGCCATGCACATAACACTGTACAAAATGAACTTCAGGAATCATCACCATTAGTGATTTTTACCTGTAATACACAGTCATAGTAATAAAAAATGCTTCGTATTTGCACAAAAAAGAAGTGTGGAACAGTGAATTTCAATTGAAGATGCTGATGTTGATCTACACACCTAGGACCAGCTGATTTTCGGGCCTCCAATGATACTAAAGTTATGAAATATAAACAAAAATCATTTTCAAAAATTGGTGATCTCACAACTGGATATTTAATGTAGAAGAATCTTTAGATTCTTATCTATCTCCATGCATAAATTCTAGTCCAAATGTATCAAGGACATCAATATAAATACAGGCATACTGAGCTTCATAGAATAGAAAGGGAAATTGCCTTGAACACACTGGCATAAGACACCACTTCCTTAATATAACACCAGTAGCACAGACACTGAAAGCAACACTCAATAAACGTGAACTCCTGAAACTAAGAAGCTTCTTTAAGGCAATGGACAGGGTCAATCCAACAAAATGTTAGGCTACAGAATGGGGAAAGTCATTGGTAACCCTATATCTCACAGAGGGCTACATCAGAAATATACAAATAACTCAAGAAACTAGACATAAAATGCAAAATAATATAATTAAAGAAATGGGATACAGAGTCTTAGTCCTGCAAGTGCATTGTCTTCTGCCCAACTTCCCTGTAGGAATCCCCTGAAAAGCAGACCCATGAATTGTCCTGCAACCAAATCCCCCAGAGAGAAAAGGAGGCAGACAAAACCATCAAGCATCTGCTGCCATTGCAGTTTCAATTCAGCACCCACCAGGAATGCTGAGTTCCAGTCCTTCTCCTACCAACCGCCCCTGTTGTAGTCCCCTGTCCTGCAATCCCCATTCCTATCACACCACCGAATGCCCCAAAGAGACCTGGAGGCAGGTCTGCCCTTTGAGTCTTAGAGCCATCTTAACCCACCTGAAAAGAGCTTTGGTCTTGTACCCATCAAGAAAGGGAGAGACCTCACCTGTACCCACTGGAAAAAGGGATGGAAAGAAGACAGTGCAAGATCACTTTCAAATACAAAAGGCTACCATGAAACCACCAGAATCTAGAGATTGTATGCCAGCAATATCTGAACATACCAACCTAGATGAAGTAGAAGAGAAGAACCTTAAATACTACCTAATTAAGAAGATAAAAATGTTCAAAAGGAAGTGAGAAAAGTCCCTTAAAGAAAGTGAAGAAAAAATTTAAAAAATGAAGAAATCAAGGAAAATATTAACCAAAGATATCTAAGTAATCTCTTAAAGAAAGCAAGTAAAGCCAAGAAAAAAAAGGAGGAGATAATTCAAAGACTTTAAGACCTGAAAAGAGAAATACAGACAATACAGAAAACACAAACTGAGGGAATTCCAGAAATATAAAAAATCTGGGTAAATGAACAGAAACTACAGATAACAGCATAACATAGAAAATACAAGAGGTGGAAGACAGAATCACAGGTTCTGTACATAAATAAGAGTAATTATATTCATCGACCAATGAAAATCTAAAACCCGACATACCCTTAACACAAAATTGTCCAATCAATTGGAACTAAATAACAGGATGGTATAGCTATACCAATATCTAAAAAATTGGTGTGTTAATTAAAATTAATCAAAAGAGATGAAGAAAATCATTTTGTATTCATCACAGGAAAAATCAATCAAGTTGAAGTCTTAATTCTGAACACCTATGTGGCAAATACAGAGGCATCCACATTTGTAAAAGAAAAATTATTAAAACTCAAACTTCACATAAAACCTCAAACACTTATAGTGGGAGATTTCAACACCCCACTCTCACCACTGGAAAGGACTATAAGACAGAAACTTGCTGGTGTAGAATCCCTAGACTCTGGTGGTGTCATAGTAGTCTTCCTATGGTTGAACGTATTCTTATACTATCATCTTCCCATCACTTATTCCAGTGGGTACAGGTGTATTCTCTCCCTCTCTTGGTGGTCATGGTACCCAGGCTCTATCTGGGAGGTGTACGTGGGTTCAAGCCTCCAATGGTGGCAGATATTAGATGGCTCTCTGTGTGATTACTTGGTTAGATATGACTAGGAGTTGCAGTTAAGGGGACTTAAAAAGGGAAATTTGGACAGGAAAAGGACAGGAATTCACCTCTTCCTGTTGGTACCATTCCAAGATAAGAATGGTGGCAGATACCGGATGCAACCAACAAAGCTTTTACTTTTGGGAAACCAACAAGTTCACTAAGCATGACATGGAGATATGTTATTAGATATGAATCCTTGTCCTCAAGTTTTGTTCATTTCTGGCTAGAATTTTCTCTTTAGACAAATTTACATATTTCTCTTCACCTATGGTTTGCCTCTGGGATTTTTGTTTTTATTTGTCTTTCTGTATGTTCTACTCTGTGTCTTTTCCTGTGTATGCCTAGACAGCCCCGGTTGTTCCCCGTTCTACCCTCTGTTACTATGCCCATTTCTTCTCTCTAATTGTATAATTCTGCTCCTACCTTTCTCTCTGTCTGCTGCCATCTCCTTGCTCACTTCTGCAATTGTTCATTCACTTTTATTTAGACCAATTGTGTGCCTAAGTCAGGCAAGGTGAAACATCTGGCCCCCATCTTTATATACTCGAAATATGCATAAAAACTCATTTTACACAACTTTAGATATTTAACAATTAGAATATATTTATATAAAAAGAGCTTCTTTTGGGTATATGCCTAGGAGTGGAATTGCTGGATCTTGTGGTAGACTCATTCCCATTTTCTTGAGGAGTCACCATGTGTATTTCCACAGTGGCTGTACAAGTTGGCACTCCCACCAGCAGTAGAGGAGTGTTCCTCTTTCTCCGCATCCTCTCCAGCATAAATTGTCACTGGTATTTTTGATTTTAGCCATTCTGACAGGAGTAAGATGGTATCTCAGAATTGCTTTGATTTGCATTCCCTGATGACTAAGGATGTTGAACACTTTCTCGTGTGTCTTTCAGCCATTTTAGATTCCTCTATTGAGAATTGTCTATTTAGATCTGTATCCCGTTTTTAATTGGATTGCTTGGTGTTTTCAAAAATAGCTTCTTGAGTTCTTTGTATATTTTGGAGATCAGCCCTCTGTCAGATGTGGGGTTGGTGAATATCTTTTCCGAGTCTGTGGGCTGTCATTTTGTCTTGCTGACTATGTCCTTTGCCTTACAAAGCTTCTCAGTTTCAGGAGGTCCCATTCATTAATTGTTCTTCTCAGTGTCTGTGCAACTGGTGTTATGTTCAGGAAGCAGTCTCCTGTACCGATTAATTCAAGGGTAATTCCCACTTTATCTTCTAGTAGGTTCAGTTTGGCTGGGTTTATGCTGAGGTCTTTGATCCATTTTGACTTAAGTTTTGTGCAAGGCTTAGGTCTCTCTGTATTCTTCTACATGTTTGCATCCATTTATGCCAGCACCATTTGTTGAAGATGTTCTCTTTGTTCCAGCGTATATATTTGGATTTTTTGTCAAAAATCAAGTGTTAATAGGTGTGTGGGATAATATCAGTGTTTTCAATTCTATTCCATTGGTCTACCTGTCTATATTTGTGCCAATACCAAGCTGTTTTCAGGACTATAACTCTGTAGTAGAGCTTAAAGTTAGGGATGGTGATGCCTCCAGAAGTTCCTCTATTGTACAGGGTTGTTTTGGCTATCCTGGGTCTTTCGTTTCTCCTTATAAAGTTGAAAATTGTTTTTTGAGGTCAGTGAAGAATTGTATTGGGATCTTTCTGAGGATTGCATTGAATCTGTAAATTGCTTTTGGTAAGATTGCCATTTTTGCTATGTTGATCCTGACTATCCATGAGCATGGGAGATCTTTCCATTTTCTGGTATCTTCATTAATTTGATTCTTTAGAGACTCAAAATTCTTATGGTACAGGTCTTTCACATTTTTGGTTAGTGTTACCCCAAGGTATTTTATGTTGTTTGTGGCAATTGTAAAGGGTGCTGCTTCTCTGATTTCTTTCTCCACCAATATGTCATCTGTATATAGTAGGCTACAGATTTTTTTGAGTTAATCTTCTATCCTGCCACTTTGCTGAAGGTGTTTATTAGCTGTAGGAGTTCCCTTGTTGAGTTTTTTGGGTCACTTATGTAGACTACCATATCATCTGCAAATAGTGAGAGTTTGACTTCTTCTGTTCCAATTTATATTCCCTTAATCTCCTTTTTTTGTCTTATTGCTCTAGCTAGAACTTCAAGGACAATATTGAAGAGATACAGAGAGAGTGGACAGCCTTGCCTTGTTCCTGAATTTTGAGGAATTGCATTGAGTTTCTCTCAATTTAATTTGACATTGGCTGTTGGCTTGCTGTATAGTGCTTTTATTGTGCTGAGGTATGTTCCTGTTATCCCTGATTTCTCCAGGACCTTCATCAAGAAGGGGTTGGATTTTGTCAAAGGCTTTTTTCAGCATCTAGTGAGATGATCATGTGATTTTTTTCCTCAGTCTCTTTATATGGTCAGTTAAATTGATGTTGAACCATCCTTGCATCCCTTGGGATGAAGCCTACTTGATTGGAATGGATGATTTCTCTGATGTGTTCTTGGATTCGATTTGCCAATATTTTATTGAGAATTTTTGCATCAATGTTCATGAGGGATATTGGTCTGTAGTTCTCTTTCTTAGTTGTGTCTTTGTGTGACTTGGGTATCAAGGTTATTGTGGCCTCATAAAAAGAGTTTGGTAATGACCCTTCTGCTTCTATTGTGTGGAATACTTTGAATAGAATTGGTATTAGCTGTACTTTGAATTTCTGGTAGAATTCTGCAGTGAAGCCATCTGGCCCTGGTCTTTGTTTGATTGGGAGACTTCTAATGACTGCTTCAATTTCATTACAGGTTATAGGTCTATTTAAGTTGCTTATTTGTTCTTGATTTTATTTTGGAAAGTGAAATGTGTTCAGAAAAATTGTCCATTTCCTTTAGATTTTCAAATTTTGAGGAATATAGGTTTTCAAAGTATGACCTGGTGATTCTCTGGATTTCCTCTTTGTCTGTGGTTATGTCCCCCTTTTCATTCCTGATTTTATTAATTTGCATGTGCCCTCTTTGTTATTTGGTAAGTTTGGATAAAGGTTTGTCTATCTTGTTGATTTTCTCAAAGAACCAACTTTTTGTTATATTGATACTTTGTATTGTTCTCCTAGTTTCCATTTTATTGATTTCAGCCCTGAACTTGATTATTTCCTGGTGTCTGCTCCTCCGGGGAGTATTGGCTTCTTTATTATCTAAAACTTTCCTTCCTGTTTCTCCTTCGCTTAAATATGAGTCACCTTGCTATGTCACTTCCTGCCTGGATCAGTACTTCTCTACTACATTTCCCAGAATCCTCTTTGACTCCTAGTCTCGTTTTACTTGCTGTCTCATTGGCCAAACATTATTTTATTTAACAATCAATAAGATAAACATACACAGTAGATTCCCCATCATCTCTTCTTTTCTGTCTAAATAAAAGAAGGATAACTTATCTTTTATAATAACTGAAGAAAACTATAACCATAACTATCTGTCTTCAATTCTATCAAAGACCACAGGAGGATAAGATATGAACTCTAGAATTGACAGAGACATCCGCTACCTGGACCAGCCAATAACAAGACAGGAGCAAGGAGAGCTGGGGCTGACAGGCAGAGATTATAAATAGGAGAAACAAGGAAAGGAGTGAGCGGTATTAAACAAGGAGAGGAGGATTTCAGGGGTCAGCCACACTATTACCCAGCTACACAGCCATTCACAGAGTAAGAGTAAGATTTACAAAATTGAGACAAGATTGAAGGCCCAGGGGCAAAAGTTAGAAGTTACAATTTAAGCCAAGGAAAACTTTCAAGAAACAAGCCAAGCTAAGGTCGGGCACTCATAACTAAGAATTAGCCTCTAAGTGTGATTTACTTGTAAAGCTGGGTGGAGAATACCACAAAAGAAAAAAGTCTTACTACAACAGCTAGACTTGAGGAACATTTGAGGGGCAGTATGGTAACTTAGTGCAGTGGAAACTTGATAAATTATATAAAGGTGATCCTGATGAAGTCTGAAAATAATGCAGAAGATGGAGCCCCAACTGGACATCTCTTGTCACCAAATGAAACTTCAGGTTGTGTGATTTGTTTACATCTAAATGCTTCATTGGACATTGCGGCCCTTTGAAGATCCCCCAAACATCCTAAGCTGTTGACAAGATAATATGTTGCTCTCGTCAAACAGACAACACTGTCCTATTGCTGAAGATAACACGTATACAATTCATTGAGTATGGAGAGGCTGAGCTGGTACCTTCTTAGACCATATAACCACATTATCTAGTGTCTTGTGTACATGAAAGTACAGTACTCTTCAGGTTACCAAAAGAGAATCAAGAGCATAAACACTGACCCAGCCATACAACAAATATCTATAATCTGCTCTTCCTTAAAGAATTGGTACAGAAATTTAGTTACTACCAATATCTGATATGACTAAGGCCCATGCCGTGAGAAGGAACTCATTTCAGAAACTAATTGTGTAACCAAAAACCAGACACTAGATATCCCCGAGACCTAGGGTAAAACCAGACATGAGTAGTCTAAAGAAATCAATAAAATTATTCCTAATTATATTCTGCTATAGTCATAGATCAGTCCCTTATCCAGTCGACATCAGAAAAACTTCCTCTAGCAGCAGATGAAAGCAGACACACAGATCCAAAGACAGACATGAGAGAGAGAGAGAGAGAGAGAGAGAGAGAGAGAGAGAGAGAGAGAGACTAAATTGGTCATCTTCATGAAATCTCTCCCATCAGAGCTCAGGGAATACCACAGAAGAGTAGATGAAAAGACTGTAAGACCCAGAGGGGATGGAAGCCACCAGGAGAACAAGGACCTCTGAATCAAATAAGCAAGGTACATATGAACTCCCAGAAACTGAAGAAGCAAGCACTAGGCTCACATGGTTATGCATCATGTCCTGTATGAAATATGTGTGTGTTGTATATATATATATATATATATATATATATATATATATATATATATACTTCATATTTTTATAAGACTCATAACTGTGAGAACATGCAGATCTCTGCATTGTGCCAGCACTCTCAACACTTTTTCTCCTGTTAGGTTGCCTTGTCGGACTTCAACATGATTGTTGTAGCTTCCACTTAATATATTTTACTTTGTCATGTTGGGTTGTTATGTCTTAAAAGCCTATTCATTTCTAATAAGAGACAGAAAGAGAGTGGATCTGTAGGGCAGGGAAGGTGGGAAGGAATGGGAGATATATAGGGATGGGAAAATATAATCTGGATATATTGTATGAGAAAAGAATATATTTTCAATAAAGGAAAAAGGAAAATAAATAAATGAATACATAGTTTAAGTTTTGTTACATCATGGAATGTTTTTTTCCACTCCTTCAGTTGTGATTGTTAGTTTTTCTGAATATTGTAGTTTCATCTGTCGTCAGTGATCTCTCAGCCATGTAGCACAATAATCAAGGGCCTTACGTCTTTCAGAGATTCCATTTAGAAGTCAGGTGTTATTGTAATGATTCTGCCTTTATATATGTGTCTGTCTTTTCCCTTTTGCTTTTTCATAACCTTTCTTCTCAGTACCACATGGAACCTTCTGTAAAGTCGACCACATACATGGCAACATAGGAAACCTCACCAGATTAAAAAAATGGAACAACACCCTGTATACTATGGGATCACTATGATTTAAAGTTAGCATTTAACCATAATACAAATTGCAGAAAACTTACAACCTAAAAAGGAAATTCAGCAATGCTCAACTGGGTAAAGGAAGAAATAAAAAAAAGAAATCGAAGACCTGCCAGAATTCACTGAAAATGAAGGTACAACACACCCAAACCTATTGGACAGTCTGAAAGCAGTGCTTAGAGGAAAGTTCAGAACACTAAGTGCCCACATGAAGAAATTGGAGAATAATTACAATAGACAATTAACAGCACAACTGAAATCTCTAGAACACAAAGAAACCAACACATGCTGGAGGAGCACACGCTAGGAAATAATCAAATTGTTGGCAGAAATCAATAAATTGGGAACTAGGAGGACAAGACAAAGGATAAATATAAGTAAGAGTTGGTTCTTCGAGAAAATTGAAAAGATGGAAAAACCTTTGTCCAAACTTACCAAAAGGCAGAGAGTGAACATGCAAATTAATAAAATTAGGAATGAAGGAGGGACATAAAAACAGACACTGAGGAAATAGAGAGAATCATCAGGTCATACTTTGAAAAACCTGTATTTCTCAAAATTTGAAAATCTAAAGGAAATGAACAATTTTCTGGATAGATTTCACTTACCAAAATTAAGTCAAGAACAGATAAGTAACATAAATAGACCTATATAACCATAAATTGAATAGAAGCAGTCATCAAAAAAGTCCAGGGCTAGAATGATTCAGGGCACAATTCTACCTGAAATTCAAGGAACAACTAATGACAATTCTGCTCAAAGTATTCCACACAATAGAAGTAAAGGGTCATTGCCAAATTCTTTTTACGAGTCTTCAATAACTTTGGTACCCAAGCCACACAAAGACACAACTAAGAAAGAGAACTACAGACAAATATCCCCCATGAATTTGAAGCAAAAATACTCAATAAAAAATGGCAAATAAAACCCAAGAACACATCAAAGAAACCATCTACCATGATCAAGTAGGCTTCAATCCAGGGTATCAAGGATGGATCAACCTACAAAAATGCATCAATGTAATCCTCCATATAAACAGAGTGAGAAAGAAAAAACACAAAATCATCTCACTAGATGCTACAAAAGCCTTTGACAAAATCCAACACCCCTTTATGATAAAGATCTTGGTGAGATCATGGGAACAGGAACATACATAAACATAATAGAAACAATATACAGCCAGCCAACAGCCAATATCATACTAAATGGAGAGAAACACTAAGTGATTCCTCTAAAATCAGGGACAAGACAAGGCTGTCCACTCTCTCCATACCTATTCAATATTGACCTTGAAGTTCTTGCTAGACCAATAAGAAAACAAAAGGAGATCAAGGGGATGCAAATTGGAAAGGAAGAAGTCAAATTTTCACTATTTGCAGATGATACGGTAGTCTAACTAAGTGATCTGAAAAACTCTACCAGGGAACTCTTAAGCTTATACACACCTTCATCAAAGTGGAAGGACAACAGATTAACTAAAAAATCATTAGCCCTACTATATCCAGATGGTAAATGTGCCAAGAAACAATTCAGAGTAACATTACCCCTTACAATTGCCCCAAACAACACGAAATTCCTTAGGGTAACACTAACCAAAAAAGCGAAAGTCATGTACCATATGAATTTGAGTCTTTAAAGAAAGAAATTAAATAAGATATCAGAAAATGGAAGGATCTCACATTTATTCATTCTCCTGAAGTTCTTTCTCTTAATTGCATTGAGCTGTTTTGCTGTATGTCTTTAAAATCCCCGAATTCCTTGTTCATGTTTTTGATTATCTTCTTAAATTCTGAGCCCCGGGTTTCATTTAGGCAGTTCACATTGGCTAAGATTTCTACAGGAATGGCAGGTTTCAATGGTAGATAGTGGATTGTTCTATCATACTGTTTGAAGTTACTCAATGAGTTCTTGGCATTAGGCTTCTGATATGGACAGAAGAAATTGGGGGCAGAAGGAAGTAGGTGATGGTAGGTTAATCTTAGAGGTTGGAAATGGGCTCAGGGGTAATGAATTTAGGCTGATAGTGTGGACTGGGTTAGGTTGCAGGGAATACTTTCTGTCAACAAATTAAGTAGGGGTAGATATGGTATTGTACAGATTTTGGAAATAGCATGGTAGGAGACTTTACTTAGGGACAGAGTTGTTTTTGGTAGAAGCATAGAGATTGGTTGTATTGGTGGCCACGTTAGTCAAGGCACTGGATGTGGGACTTGGATCAGATCATCTTGGTTTAAAAGGGTCTGTGCAGGGAAGGGTCAGGCAGAAGCACTGGCCTACATCCTGGAGAAAAATATGAAGGTATAGTTGAAATCTTTCTTGTTATTTTTCTTGTTTTATTTTATTTTATTTTATTTTTAATTCATATCATTGCAGAGTTTGTGTTGATATCTAATGAACAGGCTTTTAAAATATTAGTCTGTTTAATTTTATGATGGTGTGTGTGCATGCCTGCCTTGCTGTCACTGTCATTAGACAATATGCCTGAGTGAATTCACAGTGTGCTGTGGTAGACTGTACTGTTCAAATGTGTATGCAGTGTACTGAAAAGTCATAAGAGGGATATGCTTACCTGTGACTGGAGTTACAGAAAGTTGTGAGCTGACAACTGGGTGGTAGGAAACAAAACATGGTGATCTGCAAGAGCAGTAATTGCTCTTAACACCTGAGCCATCTCTCTAATGTCTGTGATTTATTGCAGCAACAAGAAAAATTGAAGGGAACTCTATGGGACTGTGAAAATTATGTCGTATCCTGTTATATTAGTGCATATTCATTACTTCAGCCAAACTAGTTGTCAGGAAATAGATTAAAATCACACTGTGCTTTCATTTCTACTGGTGAGTGAATCAACAACTCACTGCTTAATGTGTGAGCTTCAGTTTGTTGCTTAATTCTGGGAGGCTCAGTCTCAGTAGACACCCAATGATTATGGTCACAATATTTAAGGGAAGAGAAAGTAGCAGAATGTCAAAGGGAGAAAACATTGAGTGTTTATTCTTATTTGTTTTTGGTTTGTTGTTGGTACTGGTATTGTACGTGGATTTACCATGCCTTTTATTTTGTGTTTTTGTAGAGTGGAATTATCTATTGCCTATGTTTATGCGAGTGTAGTTAATTTCCTCAGGTTGGAGTTATCATTTTAGTACTTTCTGTAGGGCTGGATTAGTGGTTACATATTGTTTAAATCTGTTTTTTTCGTGGAATATCTTGTTTTCTTCATTTATAGTGATTGAAAGCTTTGCTAGGTATAGTAGTCTGTGCTAGCATCCATGTTCTCTCAGAGTTGGTAGAATATCTATCCAGGTCCTTGTAGCTTTCAGAGTTTCCATGGAGAAGTCTGGTGTAATTCTGATAGGTTTGCCTTTATATGTTACTTGGACTTTTTCCCTTGCTGCTCTTAATATTTTTTTTCATTATTTTGTATCTTTGGTGTTTTAATTATTATGTGACGAGGGGACTTTCTTTTGTGGTCCACTCTATTTGGCATTCTAGATGCTTCTTGTACTTTCATTGGCATGTCTTTCTTTAGGTTGGTAAAGTTTTCTTCTATGATTTTGTTGAATATGTTTTCTGCAACTTTGATTTGGGTTTCTTCACCTTCTTCTATACGTATTATCCTTAGGTTTGGTCTTTTCATGGTGCCCCATATTTCCTGGATATTTTGTGTTATGGATTTGTTAGACTTCAGATTTTCTTTGTTTGATGAGTTTATTTCCTCTAGTTTGTCTTCAGCATCTGAGATTCTGTCTTCCATCTCTTGTAATCTATTGGTTATGCCTGCACCTGTGGTTCCTGATTGTTTACTCAGATTTTCCACTTCCAGAATTCCCTCAGTTTGTGTTTTCTTTATTGTCTCTAATTCACTTCTAGGTCCTGAACTGTTTCCCTCAGCTGTTTAATTGTATTTTCTTGGCTTTCCTTGATTTCTTGCATGATTTGGATTGTCTTTTCTTCCATTTCTCTGAAGGATTTTCTGATTTCTTCTCTTAGGTTCTCTATCATGTGCATGATGTTGTTTTTAAGATTGCTCTCTTCTGTTTCTCCTGTGTTGGGATGTTCATGTCTTACTGGTGTAGAGTTCCTAGATTCTGGTGGTGACTTATTGGTTTTCCTGTTGTTGTGTGTGTTCTTATATTTTCGTCTTCCCATCTCTTCTTCCAGTGGGTATAGTTGGTGTCACTTCCTTTCCTGGTGTTTATGGGTCCGGTGTTATCTTCTGGTGTGTGCAATTGAATTTGATACTCTGATGGGTTTCAAGTTGGGTGCAGGTAGGTCTGAGGCACTTGCTCTCCAGGTGGGTGAGAGCAGCACTGGCACAGAGATGTCAGCAGACTCTGGTTTGCTTGCTCCTCAGGGGTGGAGTCATCCTGTCAAAGATCCTGGAGCAGGATTTGCCAGGGTGGGCACACAGAAGTTGTGCCCAAGGCAGTGGCTGAAGCAGCTCACCTCTGAACTCTCTGCACTCTGTGGGGCCAGAATATCCCAGCAATCTCAGCAGAGTCTATATCCCAGGGTCCTCACGGACTGATTCAGTCTGCCTGCAGATCCCAGAGCAGGATTTGCCAGGATGGGCAGATGGAAGTTGGGCACAAGGCAGAGGCTGAAGCAGCTCACCTTGTATTTTTTTCTTCCATTTCTTTAAGGGATTTCTCATATCCTCTTTGAAGCCCTCCACCATTTTCATGAAGATGTTTTTAAGGTCATTCTGTTCTGTTTAATCTGCATTGTGATGTTCTGGTCTTGCTGGTGGATGGCCCCTAGTCTCCAATTTTGTCATATTGTTTTTTCTGCTGTTGAATATGCTTTTATGTTGTCTTCTTCACAACCTTTCTTCTGGGAGTTGTAGCAGGGGTCTCTTCTTCTCCTGGTGGGTATGGGACCAAGGCTCCCTTCTGGTAGATGCAAACAGTTCTAATACTCTGATATCTGTCCTCTTCTCCTGGATGGATGGAGGACTATTACTGGAGCCTTGGTAGTCTCTTGTTATGCTGAAGCCCACTGGCTTTGTTCAGGTCCCATGAGCAGTACCCCAGTGCCAGGTGTCCATGAGCAGGTCCGGGAACCCAAACCAGAAGCAGCCCCTGTCCTACCCAGGCTGGTGGATGGAGGCAGGACCTTTACTGGAGTCTTGGCAATCTCTGAGTTTGCTGGAGCCCACCGGCTGAATTTGGATCCTGTGAGCAGACCTCTGGAGTCAGGTATCTCTGATTAGGTAAGGGGAACCTGAACCGGAAGCAGCCCCATCCTCATGTATAATTTTCAGTGTCTGCTACATCTTACACAATGGATGAACATGGAAACTCAGCTTGTACAAACAACTACGGAATACTTGAGTAAAGTCAAAAGTCTCATTATGCATTCAGAGCACACTTGCATTTTAAACTCTTGATCTAATGTGGCAGAATGTCTGATGCACATACATTTTGGTATTTGAAACAAATGTATCTTGGAAGATTATCTATACCTATTATAGCATTATTTTACACATATTTTAATCAACTATTTCTAATGGGGTTTTATTTCTAACAAATTACTAGAATATATAAATGGAAGCAAATATTTTAAAATTTTACAGTAGGTGGGGACATATGTAAAAAGTATTAATGATGACTGAAAAATTATTATAAATACATATAGGTAGTAATAATAATTGACAAATTTTACTTTAATGCATATGTAAATACAACAGTATCGTTTTTGTCTTTGGTTTTCACATGATGAAAATTCACACGATATGCTTAAGCTAAAGGTAAAATGCAAGCCTTTCATTTGCTCACAGTTTTGTAGGTTTCAGTCTATGATGGACACAGCATGTTGTTTTGGTCCTCTGGCTTTAAGTCAAATTCTCAAAGGTACTCATGTTTTGCATACCATCTTACACCTGTCAGAATGGCTAAAATAAAAAATACCAATGAAAGTCTATGCTGGAGAGAATGTGGAGTAAAAGGAACTCTCCTCCATTGCTGGTGGGAGTGCGAACTTGTAAGACCACTCCCAAATTCAGCATGGTGGTTTCTCAGAAAAATGGGAATCAGTATACTTCAAGATCCAGCAATTCCTCTCTTGGGTATATACCCAAATAATGCATGTTCATACAATAAGGACATATGTTCAACCATGCTTATAGCAGAATTGATTGTAACAGCCAGAACCTGGAAGCAACCTAGATGCCCCTCAGCTGAAGAATGTATAGAGAAAATGTGGTACATTTATACAATGGAGTAGTTATCAGCAGAAAAAAAGCAAAGGAATCTTGAAATTTGCAAGGCAAATGTTCTAGACAGTTCTAGTTCTAGACAGAACTAGAAGAAACCATCCTCAGTCATGGAACCCAGTCACAAAAAGACAAACATGGTATATACTCACTCCTATATGAATTTTAGACATAGAGCAAAGGAATATCAGCCCATAATCCTATTCACCAAATAAATTAGTAATCAGGAAATACTCTAGGGGATAAATGCATGGACTCCAGGAATGGGAAGGGGCAGGAACTCCTGAGCTAATTGGGAGCATGAGGGTAGGGGAGTAGGAAGTGCCAGAATGAGAGCAGGAGAACAGAGGAGAGAAGGAAATGGAGGAAGAGAAATATTGAGTTGGGGAAACAATAGAGGAGAGCAGGTTGATAGATATCATATTAGAGGGGAGATTTCCAGAGACCTACAAGGATAACACGAACTGACAATCTAGGCAATGGTGGAGAGGGTAACCTAAATGCCCTTCCCCTATAATGACACTAGTGTCTAATTTTTATTCTGTCCTAGAGCCCTCATCCATTGGCTGATGGAAGCAGAGGCAGCCATCCAATGAACTGAACTCTGGAACTTAGTTGCAGAGAGGGAGTATTAAAGATCAAAATGTTTGGTACCACACTGGTGAAACCCACAGAAACAGCTGGCCTGAACAAGGGGGAGCACATTGACCCCAGAATTCTGTCTGTTAGGCCAGCACCGGACTGATCCAGACCCCTGAACATGGATGTCAATGAGGAGGCCTATGCACTCTAGGGGACCCATGGTAGTGGATTAGTATTTTTCCCTGGTGTAAGAAGGGACTTTGAGAGCCCATCCCATGGAAAGGGATGCACTCTTGGCCTGGACACATGGGGAAGGGCCTAGTCCCAGGCCAGGATGCTGTGGTGTTCTTTGGGGAGCCCCTGTTGTGGGCACTACCATGTCTGGGTAGAAGAGGGTGGATGGGGTAGGCAGTAGCTCAGGGATGGGGTGGAGGGGTGGGAGCAGGTGAGGGAGAGTGAAAAAGGATTGAAATGTGAAACCAGCTTATTTCTAATTTGAATTAATAAAAAAGAATAGGAAAAATACATGAGGTATTATCGCACACCTGTTGGAAGGTTAAACAAAAATAACAATAATATGAAAAAATTCAGCTCTTACACTTTGTTCATGGGAATGTAAAATGATGCAGTCTCTATGTAAATGAATACAGAGAGTGCTCCAAAAACATTGAAAATTTAACATATATGATTTGCAATCCTACTATGCAGTGTTTACATAAATGTTAAAAACAGCATCTACTTTTAACTTAGGATCTATTTTTATCTAAAAATAAACTTTATGGAGAGGGAGATTTTTCTAGATATGTACCATATACCAAAATTAAATAAAAAACAGTTAACCAATTTAAACACAGATATAACCACTAAGGAAATAGAAACAGTTATCAATAGTCTCCCAACCAGGGAGAGATAGTTCAGTGCAGAGTTCTGCACTGTGAGATTATGGTCTTACAGTGCTATTAGGTGACAAAATTTTGACCACAAAATTGAAACTCAACAAATGGAAGAAACCAGGTCATGACTGGAACTTTCCATCACTTAATTATGTGCTCAGAAAACAAAAATTCACTTAAATTACTTTAAAAAATAAGTATATCTGAAAGCCTATACTCTCTCCAGAGCTTCTGTTTTTATATGTCTGCTCATGAACAATCTAAGTAATAGAAGATTTAGATATGCCAAAATCAAGGTAAGCAAGTAAAGTAGCTTTTTCAGTGTTGAGAAAAATAAAGGGATCTCCTACTTGCAGTTGTCTCATTCTTCTCCTTATATGCGGACCACATCAACCACATATGACTGATGCTGAAATCCATGTAAAGTCATTGGATATCCCAGTTGACAAAACACTTTTGATTATGCCACATTTTCTGATTCACAAATCCTAGAGAGTCTTATACTGGGATTTATATTATGGAGCCTCCTTCCTGTCAGTTCAAGTGTTTGCTAATAGACAGGGAATTTCTGAGAATAGATAATACCTGATCACACTTTACTTCCTTATTTAATTTGTTCATCTTGACTTCACAGTATTTTAATTCTTGTTTGATAGCTTTATTTAATCCTTACACTGGTAGAGGAGAAGAGATTAAAATAACCTATATATAATCCAAAAAAAAACTACAAAATTGTCTTCCATATTATGATCTCTACCCAGGAATTCAGAAACTTTTTAATTTACTCTTGTTGATTTCCAAGTACCATCGTAGAACCTGACCTGAAATATAGTTAATCATTTTGCTTGATGTAAATTTCATTGTTGATGGATGAACTGTAGGATTTTTCATGTTGTGATCTTTATTATTTTATATTTTTTGTTGAATATCTCTGCATTTAATTGTTCCATTTTTAAATCACGGATTGCATAATCTCACAGAGACCTACCTTTCTCTATAATAACTTTGTTTTCCATTATTTATTTATTTTTTTCATTTTATATAGCAAAACCAGTTCCCCCTCCCTTTCTTTTTTACCACCCCATTCTTCTCCCCCTTCCCATCAAACATCCACTACTCATAGTGGTGTTGTCTTTTCATGGGGAGTAAACAAAATATGGCATACCAAGTTGCTGAAGAAGCCCCTATTCACTGTATCAAGGCTGAGAAAGTATCCAACCATATAGAATGGACTCCATAAAGTCAGGTCTTTCCTTGTGTTAGGTCTTGGTGCCTGTGACTGGGCTTTCCTCAACAGATCAAGTCACATAAATGTCACTCAGATTCAGATGTCCTAATTTGGTCCGATGCAGGTTCTCCAGCAGTCAGTCAATTGTCAGTGAGTTCTCACTATTTTGGGTCAGCTGTATCTGTGGTTTTCCTCACATGTTACAATCTTTATTAATGAGATTTGCAGTGTTCACACTTTAATCAACATTGTATGACTTTCTTTCTAAAGAAGTGCATTATTGTAAGTCTTGTGTGACCATTCCTATGTGGCATTATTTGTCAAAAATTCCTGTGTTACTGTCTTATCTATGCAAAGTATGTGAGACTATTTTTATTAGTATGTATGTTATACCAAACTTATCATGGTAACACACTACAGATATGATTTATACGAAGTGAATCAAAATATTTCAAACTTTTATGCTTATGTTTATATAAAAAACTCTTCTTCAGTTGATGTTCAAATCACTTTGCTTATAGGAGTTGTGGTTTTTTATTAAGTTTCAGATTGTTTCACACTTTGAAGGGCCAAGACCTGTTCCTGGTGTCTATTTCCTGTGATAACTATTGAGCTATTTAGTACCTTAATAAAGCATGCCTGAACTTATGGTTGTTCTTCATGCATTTCCACTTCCAGGCACAGATAAATTCTGCTGTCCAAAGGGCACATGCATTGTCAGTATATAATTAAGATCACTCTTCCTATGAATAATAGAGTACATAGAAACTTGATTTTGTTCAGTGATTTTCTTTCCTCTCATTTATAGTTGTATTTTATGCCCATTGGTGGGAGGAATGTCAACTACTTATACATTGTTCTCCTAAACCTATTGGCAGGTAAATGTGTTAATTAAGTTTCACAGTCTTCATGCACACTTGCCTTATAATCTTGTTGAGGCAGAGAGTAATGAATTTGTGATTGTGTTGTTACCTGATAACATTTAGAATGACAAAATTTAAGGTGCTAAACTGAAATATATGGTCAATATCTATGGCTAATAATCAGGGTTTGTTTTTATACAATCACACTAATTTTTTACTTTATACATTTTATTGCTAGATGAGGAAAGAAGCATAGCTCTTAATCTTTATGAATGATTTTAATTATGAGAAAACTTCCATACCCCCTTCCAAATGATTAAATTCTACTCCACATTTGTGGAATTTTTCATGGAGGTTTGTATATTATTATTGAATTCAAATAAGCACAGGTATAGAATTTATTGTTTGACATTTCTGGAAAAGAATTTATACTATTTAGTTAACCTCTATATTAGAAAGAAAGACTTTACATGAATTTGGAGAGTAACTTTAAAAAGATCCCCTAACCCACAGATAGAACTAAAGACATTTCCCTAGCACCTGAATCCTCTTTAAGCCTATAATGGCTAACTGTATTATGGTATCTCTTACCTTGCTCTCCTCTATTCTTCCCTAACTCAAACTTCCTGTTCCATCATGTCCTTCTCACCCTTCCTCTTCTCACCTTTTCATTCTCCTAAATCCTGCTTCCCTTTCCCCTGTACGTCTCTCTTAGAGCCGTGCTTGTTTCCTACTTCATGGATGGTGTGGATAGTGGGATGGTAATCCTTTGCTCTATGACTAAAATCCATATATGAATGAGTACATATGCTATTTGTCTTTTTGTGACTGGGTTACCTCTATATGTCCAGTCTCTAGATTTTCTTGTACTAACTTTTCTAAAGCCTCTAACTTCTCAGAGGTCATAGGCCATTGTCCTACCCAAACTGGTTCATCTCTAAACCACTTCAATATCAGGGCCTTTGGCTCCTCTGAAGGTCCATCATTTGTACCTAGTTTCTGTACAGCATGGAAAGTTGGTAACCGTTTTCCATAGAGTCTTAGCAGATCTTTTCTACTATCTAAAAATTGTACATAATTTGTATCTGACACTGGAGGACTATTAATCTGAGTATTCAAATTCTGTAAGAGATCACAACCCTAGAGATTTATAGCTATATCTGCCACTTACGGTTTCAGTCTCCCTTTCTGTCCTTCTGGTCCAAAGAAGACCACCGAGTTAACACTCTGTCGAACTCTAAATAGAGTTCCAATTCCTAAAAATTGTACATTTGCCTCTTTAAGAGGCCATTTCTGAAGCCAAGACTTTTGAGTAATAATAGTCACATGCCCCCAGTGTCTACTAATCCAGTGATACTTTATTATTAATTTTCACTTTCAACTGAGGTCTTTTATCATTAATAGAAGTTTGCAAAATATGTGTTTCTCATTTTGTCTAGTCACATTTGATTCTTCATCACTATTCAAACTATCATCTAGAACAGCATGATTTTTCACAATAGGCAAAGAACTATGTATTCGTCCTGTGAGAGATTGTCTCCCCCTGCTACTGGGAATGACCGGACCTTTCTCAATGTGGGGGCCTTCTTGATTTCCCCCTCAGGGTTTCCTGGCCTTATCATGTTTCCTTGCATTTTTCCCTAATTGGTCCAGTGTCTGCCCTTACCACATCTTCTACGCAATCCAGAAAGCATTGGCCTTCAATATGAGGCATTATTAGAATTTGTTTGTCTACAATTTCTCTTAATATGTCCATTCTACCACAGCTGAAACATCTAGGTTCCTGGTGCCTTTGTGGTCTCCTGGGGAAGGCTCTTCCTACACAAGGTTCTGGTTCATAGTAGTAGTAACATTTAGCCTGTTGGTACCTATGTTGACCTCTGTAAGGTGCTTCTATTTCCCAAGCCCTTGTGTCCTCACCTCTAGAACTTTTAATCTCCTGTTGCGTTTTTAAACCTTTCGAGATGGCTTCTCCTACCCAATCTCCAGTATCTTGCACATTACAGTCAATGTTGGTTGCATGCAAAACCCATTCTTCTCAAGGAGCTGATCTGATCTTTAAGGCAAAATTACTCTTTTGCATATTGGGTTTGCATTTTCATAAGCTATTGTATATATAATTGACTATCTTGTTTCTGGTTCTGTTACTTCTAATTCTACTGTCCTAGTTAACCTTTGTGAAAAGTCCTGGAACTGTTCTGTAGGTCCAGGTTCTATTCTGGTATAAACTTTTAGGCTCCTGGCTCACGAACCTTATCCCAGGCATTTAATGCTGCTTTCCTGCATAGAGACAATATATGGTCATCATATTCAGCCTGAGCCTGTGGGTTAGCATAAGTACCCTCAGCAAGAATCTTATCTAGCAGGGCTTCAAAATTTTTCTTTATGCCTTGACACTCAAGGAGCTTCACTTTTTCCCTTCCCCTATAGGGTTCTCCTTCATACATAGTTTCCCTGTGGTCATGGACTATAGGATTGATATCATTTGCATTGCGTCTATTGTCCATTTATGAGTGAGTACATACCATGTTTTCTTTCTGGGTCTGGGTTACCTGACAAAGGATGTTTTCTAGTTCCATCCATTTCCCTGCACATTTAATGATGCCACTGTTTTTCCCCCTGAGTACTACTCCATTGAGTAAATGTACCACATTTTCTTTACCCATTCTTCAGTTGAGGGGTGTCTAGGTTGCTTCCACATTCTGTCTATTGCAAATAAGGCTTCTATGAACACATTTGGGCTAATGTCCTTGTGTTATGAGAGTGCATCTTTTGGTTATATGCCCAAGAGTGGTATTGCTGTATCCTATGGTAGATTGATTCCCCATTTTCTGAGAAAACACAATACTGATTTCCAAAGGGGTTGTAAAATTTGCACTCCCACTAGTAACGGAGAAGTATTCTCTTTATTTTTCATCTTCTCCAGTATAAACTGTCATTGGTCTTGAACTTTGAACTTACTGGTACCTTATCTTGTCTTGTGATTTACACCTGTATTTCCCTAAAAAATAAGTAAATGTGAATGTGACACACACACACACACACACACACAGAGAGAGAGAGAGAGAGAGAGAGAGAGAGAGAGAGAGAGAAAATGTAGCATTTCTCATCTTTAAAGACAAATATTCATTACATATTTCTACAGATACAACAATCTGATAAGTGATTAAAATATAAACACAAAATTTTGACACCAAAGTGTCTGTCACCTAAGTCAATATGAACTTCACTTTTTCCATGCAGCTTTATTATAATTTTATTTTTAAGTATGTGCATGTCAGAAGGCCTTGTGTTCCTTCAATCATGAAGTAAAATACTTTGAAATGTGTCTCGTGTGTCTGTAATGGGAGGATCAAATTTTGGGGAGGAGCTTATAGAGTTGTGTGGAAAGAAGCTGAAGACTGTCAGACAAAAGTATTGGGTCCTCTTTCATACTGTATTTTAGGCTAATAGAATAGAAGCATTAGATCTTATCTTATCTTATTGTGTATGATCTATGATCTAGGTTCACAATTTTCGTATCAAATTGAAGTTCAAGTACCAGGAATAGGTTATACCTAATCAAGTTTTTGGTCAAGGGGTTCTATGGAAAATGTACAATAGCTCAGTCTATTACAACTCTGTAAGTGACTATCAACACATTGATATCAAGGCTATTTTCCTGAAGATAGTACCTACAAAATAATTTAAAATGGAGAAAATGAGGGATGCATAAAGAAAACACATTGGGTAAAAGCACCTGCTATACTCACAAAGCACTTATGCTCAGTATTCATCACTTTAACTGGTTCACACAACCATCTTTAATTATACTAATAGGGGCTTTTGAAACCACTTATTTGCATATCTTCCCAATGTACCTGTGTAGTAGATATGTACAGTCATGCACATGAACAAACCTTAAAATAATTTGCAAAAGCTGAAAACATTGACAAAAGAATATAAAAATGCAACTTAGAAGATTGTAAAAGATGATTTGTTAAATTAAGAGTGGTAAAATATCTTGTCAGTCAGTCTTAAAACCAGAAACCTGTAAATTTTGAGGTGCTATCTGAATTTAGTTTTATACTATCAATCATTTAAAGACATTATCCTCAATCACATTCTATTGTGTTCCTAGTCATAATTACACACATACCTGTTTTAAAATATATTACCATAATATTCTGAGCTAACATTGGAGAAGGTCTTCTTTGACATTGTGTTGGGAATTAATTTAAGTGTGATTGCACAATTATGTAGTATACATGACTAGCTATGAGAGAAATTCAAGTGTGATAATCTGTGACAAAAAATAAGAAAAACACATAATGTTCCCTTAAAATTACTATGGTGTGGCTGTGACTAGGTATTAAAATGAAAAAAAAAATCTACATGCTTACTATATATAGTATTCAAAATTGTAGGCCATGGATGAAGGTTGTCTAATACAATTTTGTGAACAGCACAGATTCCTGAAATGTGAATGCTCCCAGAGTGCCCTTATTTTATGAAGAATACTCTACATGTGATAATAAAACAACAAATGTAATAGAGTTTGGGGCTTACATTCTTTAAATTGTAGCCTGTGGTTTATTATTAGAAACTGTTGGAAAAATAATGTGATTAATTTCCACAAGGATGCTTGAGTTTTGAAAAATAACCCATATTCACTTGAAAACTACCAATAATTCACTATGAATTCTGTTGCAATATATAATACAAATAAAAGTTGTAAAATGCGAGGCACTATTTCTGAAATTTTGAAATGAATGTTTCAGCTATCACTAATTTCCTACACTATAACAACTGAATATATAAATATATTGTTGTGTATATTCAACACACTATCTTTAGAAAGAGAAACAAAGATGTAACTTTCTTCTTTTTTATTAATTTATTTTTAAATTCCATTCCATTTTTCCCCTCCCTCCTCTCCTCCCACACCCCCAACTAAACCCCTCCTTTCATCTGCTCCTTGGTGAGTGTAAGGCCTCCTCTAGGAAGTCTCCTAAATCTGTCCCATCATCTCATGTACACAGGACCAAGGTACCTCTCGACCCCTATACCCCTGTGTATAGCCTTGGCATGCTATCTCTCCATATAGAATAGGATCCACTAGGTCAATTTGTGTGTTAGTGATAGATCTTATATCCACTGCCAGTGCCCTCATTTATTGTCCCAGTCACTTTTCACCTATATTAGGAGAGCACAGTTTGGTCTCATGCAGATTCCCCACTTGTCAGACCTGAGTCAGTGATCTCTCACTTCCATGGGTCAGTGGATTCTGGGGATTTCCCCCATCATGGTCTTACTCCTTTGTTCATATTATCACTCCGCCCTTACTTCAATTATACTCAAGTAGCTTGGCCCATTGGTTAGTTATGAATTTCTGCATCTGCATACATCTGTTTCTGGAAGAGGGTTCTAGCTTCTCTGGGGTTGTGGATTGTAGGATAGGTATCTTTTGCTTTATGACTAGTATCCACATGTGAGTAAGTTCATACTATATTTGTCTTTCTTGTTTTGGTTTACCTCACTCAGGATGTTTTTTTTCCTAGTTCTGTCCATTCACCTGTGAATTTTAGGTTGTCATTGTTTCTTATGACTGTGTAGTACTCCGTTGTATAAATATAGCACAATTTCTTAATCCATTCTTCAGTTGAGGGGCATCTAGTTTGTTTCCAAGTTCTGGATATTACAAATAATGTTGCTATGAACATAGTTGAGCATCTGTCCGTTTGGTGTGAATGTCCCTCCTTTGGTCATATGTATGCCAGACAGTGGTATTTCAGGGTCTTGAGGTAGGTTGATCACTAATATTCTGAGAAATTGCCATACATACTGATTTCCAAAGTAGTTGTACAAGTTTGTCCACCCACAAGCAGTGGAGGGCTGTACCTCTGTCTCCATGTCTTCTCAAGCACAAGCTTTCATTTGTTGAGAATTCTATATTTAGATCTGTATCCCATTTCTTAATTGGATTATTTGGTAGTTTTATTTCTAATTTCTTGAGTTTGTTGCAAATTTTGGAACTCAGACCACTGTCAGATTTGTGGATTGGAGATGATCTTTTCCCATTCTTGAGGGAGCTGTTTTGTCTTGTTGACCATGTTTTTTGCTTTATAGAAACTTCTCAGTTTCAGGAGGTCCCATTTATTATTGTTGCTCTCAGAGTCTGTGATACTGGCATTCTATTTTGGAAATGATGTCACCTTCCTATGTGTTCAAATGTATTTCCAACATTCTCTTCTGCGAGGTTCAGTGTCGATGAATTTTTTTGAGTTCTTTGATACATTTGGACTTTAGTTTGGTGTATGGCCATTGATATGGGTCTACTTTCATTCTTCTACATGTTGTAGAAGCCAGTTGTACAAGCATCATTTGTTGAATGTGCTTTCTTTTTTCTATTTCATATTTTTACTTCTTTGCAAAAATTGCAAAGTCTTATTTGTTGTGTGGTTTGATATCTGGGTCTTTGAGTCTATTCCTTAGTCCAACTTTCTGTTTTTATGCAAATACCAAGCTTTTTCATAACTGTAGATCTATAGTAGAACTTGAAATCCGTGATGATGATGTCCCAAGATGATTCTTTATAGTAGAGAATTGCATTGATTATCCTGAGTTTTTTGGTTTTCCATATGCAGTTGAGTATTGTTCTTTCAAGATGTGTGAAGAATTGTGCTGGGATTTTCATGGTGAATGCAGTGAATCTGTAGATTACTTTTGGTAGGATTGCCATTTTTACTATGTTGATCCAAATTATTCAAGAAGATGGGAGATCTTTCCATTTTCTGATATCATTGTTAATTTATTTCTCTAAAGACTTGAAGTTCTTGTCACACAGGTCTTTTACTTTTTGTTTGGAATTACTCCAGGATATTTTATGTTATTTGTAGCTATTGTGAAGGGTGATTTTCTGTGATTTTTTTCTTATCCCAATTTTCATCTTTATATACGAGGGCTAGTGATTTTTTGAGTTAATCTTATATCCTGCTACATTACTGAAGGGGATTATCAGTTGTAGTACTTCCCCAATAAAAATTTGGGGTCACTTATGCATACTATAATATCATCAACCAATAGGGAGAGTTTGACTTCTATTCCAATGTGTATCCCCCTGATTTCGTTTTGTTGTCTTATTGCTATAGCTAGAAAATTGGCTAAAATGATGAATAGATATGGAGAGAGTAGAAATCTTCACTTGTTGCTGACATCAGTGGGATTGCTTCTGAGTTTCTCTCAATTTAGTTTGATGTTGGCTGTTGGGTTAATGTATATTGCCTATATTATGTTTAGGTATGTTCCTTGTATCCCTGTACTCTCCAAGACATTAATCAGGAAGGAGTGTTAAATTTTGTCAAAGGCTTTTTCAGCATCTAATGAAATGATCTTTTTTTTTCTTTCTGATGGTTTATATGAGGGATTACATTGATAGATTTTCATATATTGAAAGTTTGCTGCATCTTTGGGATGACTCATACTTGGCTATGGTAGATGATTTTTTAGATATGATCTTGAATTTGGAATGCCAGCATTTTCGTGAGTATTTTTGTGTCTATGTTCATGTGGGAATTTAGTCTGTAATTCTCTTTCTTCGTTGCATCTTTGTGTGGTTTGGGTATTAGGATAACTATAGTTTCACAAAAAAAAGAGTTTGACAATATTCCTTTTGTTTATATTGTGTGAAATGTTTTGAGCAGTATTGGTACCAGATCTTCTTTGAACATCTGGTTAAACTGTGTCAGCTAAACTGAATGTCACTCCCTAACTGCCATCTGTGGGGAAAACAATGAGTGATATTTTTAATTTATTTGCAAATTTTCTTTTCAAGTCAGTTTTAGCTAAGCTTTGTAATTGCAAATAATTTTCTCCATTTTCATTATTAATTCTTAATTACAATGAGTATTCAAATTTGAATAAAATCAACAGAATATTAAACATGTGATAACATTTACAATACATTTTCATCTTTCCTTGAATGTACATATTGAAATGATCAAGTAACTGTAGTCTTGTCAACCTAGAGCCTTTATCCAGTAGCTGATGGAAGCAGAAGCAGAGATCCACAGCTAATCACCAACCCTAACTTCTGGAATCCAATTTCAGAGAGGGAGGAGGGAAGAACAAAGTGAACAAACCAGGCTGGAGAGACCCACAGAAACAGCTGACCTGAGCAAGGGGGAGCTCATGGACCTCAGTCTGACAACTTGGGAACCAACATAGGATTAAACCAGGCCCTCTGAATGTTGTGTCAGCTATGAGCATGGGGCAGTCTATGGCACCTCTGGCAGTGGAACCAGGAGGTATCCCTAGTGTAAGAACAGGTTTGGGAGCCCATTTCCCATGGAGGGATAATTTCTCAGTCCAGATAAACAAGGGAGGGAACCAACATAGGATTAAACCAGGCCCCCTGAATGTTTTGCCAGCTAGGAGCATAAGGCAGTCTATGGTGCGTCTGGCAGTGGAACCATGATGTATCCCTAGTTCAGGAACAGACTTTGGGAGCACATTTCCCATGGAGGGATAATTTCTCCGTCCAGATAAACAATGGAGGGCCTAGACTCTCCCCCCCAAAACTTGACATATTTTATGATCCCTCTTTGAAGGCCTCACTGTCCCTTGGGAGTAGATGGGGGTTAGGATTTAGAGAGCTGGTGGGGACATGGAAGGATGAAAGGATGAGGGAACTGGGGTTGATATGTAAAAAAAGACTGCCCAATGCTCCTAGCTGACACCCATGTTCAGGTGGCCTGGTTTGGTGGCATATTGTTTAAACAGGAAGGAATATTATAACTCCATGGACATGGAGAAATCAATTCATGGATAGGGTAGGTAAAATGATTTTCCTTCTCTCCCTCTCTCTCTCTCTCTCTCTTTCTCTCTCTCTCTCTCTCTCTCTCTCTCTCTCTCTCTCTCTCTCTCTCTCTCATTCACGCACACACACACACACACACACACACACACACACACAAACACACACACCCAAACACACACACAAATTAGCACATAAACCATATACCATACACATAATTTCATCCTTATGGCCTTAGTACACAATTTCTGTACTGCAGTTATGTCTTCTAATTTAACTGGAGATCCCTGATTATTTACATGAGGATGGTAGAGAAAAGGTATAGGAATCATAATATTGCTTGTAACTGCTAGCCTCTTCTTCAGAAATTCATACTACTAAGTTTGTTGAGAGAAATTGGAATTGAAGGATATTTTGAGGCATTTCCATGGTTTCAAGAAGTACATGAAATGGGATGAACCAAACATTCATACTGAAACAGAACTCTCATTTTTTTTTAAATTATGTAACTTTCATGTTGCGTGCATAACATAGCCTTATTTTATTTACCAATAAGGTTGCCATGAGCTGGTTTAGTGACTTTTTGCACATGACATATTACAGTCCTCATGAAATATTTCAAAGGACTGCAATGTTTATCTACTGTAATTTTCTATGTTACACAAGGGATTGAGGTACTATGTATTTATCTTATATTGTAATGTATATTCAGTTAACTATGGATCCCTACACTTTTCTGATATAAGAAATAACTTAATGGTATGAATTAAATATCAATTCCAAGGATACAATGTACAAATTAGTCACTAATCATGGTGTATAATAATTTAAGAAATCAAATCAATCAGAAAGTTTCAAAATGTCATTTTTATTTACTATTTGTTGACATGAGGGAGTACCTTGATTTCTTTTTCTTTGTTTTAATTTTATATTATTATTATTATTATTATTATTATTATTATTATTATTATTTATTTTGCTTTGCATACATTTTGTGTATTATGCTTTGTAGTTTTGTGCTTATATTACGTTTCTGTGTCTGTATTTATTTCTTGTACTTCACACTGTATCTCCTTTGTTCGTCAGTCTGTTTTTATTGCTGTGTTTTTATTTTACATTAATTTTGCATTTCAGATATCTGTTTTCTAATGAGAAAGAGAATGTTGATAGGTGACATTGAGGTGTGGAGGATATGGGATGATTTCTGGGAGTCCAAACCATCATCAGTATTTAGCATATTAAATAAATCTCATCTATATTCAACTTAAAATGAGAAAAATGAAAACTTCTTATAAAGTATGTTTTTCTAATACTATGTACAAGGTTCATTTTCATAAGTGCATACACTTACAAGGGGTGAGAACTTATTTAGTATGTGAAAAGTTCTGTACATCCTGATTTGTACCAAGATGAAGCCATGAACCATATATTTAACTTTCAGTTGCATACTTCTGTCTGTACCACATTTTATATGTCCAAACACTCTCTGGTTAACAATAAGTTTTATACACTCATATATAGAGAAATCTTAATTTAGGTCACTTCTAATTAATAAAATAATTTGAGACATACCTAGCATATCTCTGTAAAATTAACATGTATCTCCAAAGTTTTTAATATTAAAACTATAAGGACAATGAGATGTTTGACGTTATAATATAATTTGCCACAAAACAGCTAATTTGAATGGAAAGATTTGTGTTGTAATTATCCAATATTATTCCGTGAATGTGCTTTTATTAAAGCCATGTCATATCACACCTACCATAGAACTTATAATCTAAACTATAGCATAAATTAAATAATATTTTTCACTTTTGAAAGAAAAAGCCTTGTTTTTCTATGCCAAATTGTACTGGTTTCTCACTTTTTCTTTTCAATTACATCTGGCATAAAATATGTAAATACAGTGCTGCTTGACAATGTACAATGCATCTGAGAATCAAAGGATATCATCAGTTATTCTGAGTCTCAAGGAAGGAGAGGCCCACATTTGGATAGAGTAAAAGAAAGAAGTTGCTGGAATGATTTTCTCCAAGCTGATCTCTGACTTTATAGAAAGTGTACGAATCATAAAGAATGTCTGAAAACAAAATCACAGAAGATAATGTTGTTCAAACCATTAATAATACTAAGGAAATGGAAAATTCTGATATTGCATTGTGTTTCTTAGGGCCTTAAAGTCAATTACAGAATATTTGTCTTTATGCATGCATGAATTGAAGAAGATTTTTTTGAAAATGAAGGGTAATGAATAGGGGAGAAAAAGAAAAGAGACATATCAATAGAGGGAGCCACTATATTTTTAAAGATAAATATGGCACAAGTGTATTGTACAGGGATCCACAAGGAAGACACCTACTAGGAACCTAAACAATAGTAGAAAGGCTACCTAAAATGCCCTTTCCTTATAATGAGAATGATGACTACCCTATATGACACCTTAGACCCTTCATAGAGTAGCTGATGGAAGCAGAATACGAGATCCATAGCTAAGCATGGAGCCCAACTCTGGAATGCAGTTTCTCAGAGGGAGGAGTGAGCAACAAAGGGGACAAGACCACAATGGGAAAACCTGCAGAAATAGATGACCCAATAAAATGGGAACTCATGGACTCTAGACTGACAGCAAACCAGCCCCCCTGTATAGCCTTAATCCAGTATATGATGGAAGCAGAAGCAGGCACCCACAGGTAAACACTGAGCCATACTCCTGGAATCCAGTTGTAGAGAGGGAGGAGGGAGGAGCAAAACAGTAAGGACCATGCTGGAGAAAACTACAGAACCAGCTGATCTGACCTTGTGAAAGCACAAGTACCCTAATTGTAAGGGTGGGGAACCAGCATTGGACTGAACCAAACCCTCTGAATGTGGTTCCCAGTTAGGAGCACTGAGCAGGTTATGGGACCTCTAACAGTGGAACCAGTATTTATCCCTAGAGTACAAATGGATTTTGGGAGCACACTGCCTATGGAGGGATACTATTTCAGCCCAGATACATGGAGAATGGACTAGACCCTGCCAAAATGTTGTGACAGACATTTCTGATTTCTCATGGAAGACCTCACCATCCTTGGGGAGCAAGTAAGGGGTTGGTTTCAGGGTTGGTAGGGGGCATGGGAGGATGGAAGGGAGAGGGATCGGGGGTTGATAGATAAAATGATTGTTTACAAATTTAAAAAATGGAAAAAAAGAAAATAGGGGGTAACAATGAGAGTGGGGTAAGTGGCAAAAGATAGTTTCTTTCTTAAAGCTATGAAAAAGTAGAAACTGAGCAATGTGACCAGCTTTGTGTTACTTACCAAACTTAACATCCTGAAAGGGAAAACAGTCTGTTCGTGCAGAATTGACATATGTGACCTAACATAATAATCACAAATAACACTGGTATGTTTTTATTTGAGACTTTGATACCTATCATGGTCTAGTAGACTTTATAGGAACATCATCTGTCTCTAGTGCAAGGAGAAAGAAGACAAACCACAATTAATGGCTAATGTATTTTTCAGTTGATAAGCTGTGTTTACAGGAGAATTAAAAAAAAAATGTAATTCTCAAGTAACATCAAGATTTCCCTGGTGAATTACTGGCTTTGTACAGACCACAGGAGACTCGTGTAGTTTACAAGGATGTTTGGCCCTGGTATATCTTATTCATTTGACTGCCAATTTAATAAGGATGTCATAAGTAAAGGCCAAAGTTCATAAACAAGCATATCATGATCACTCACAAGGAAATATGGAAAGATAAATGCCAATCCTGAGTTATAATGGAAAACACAGAAAGAGGCCAAATTTAACATTTGTGAAGCTCTCAATATTTTCAAGCTTTAGCCAAAGGGTATTTTGTAAAATATATTATAGTATATAATATTTTAAAAATTTATATTCTTCCTGGTTTTCACAAAATACATTTTAATTGTATTTTATTGTTCTTCCAAATCCTCCAAGATATGTGTCTCTTTCCTTCATTCCCAATTTTAGGTGTGTTCTTTTTTCACAAAACACACTAAAACAGAAGCCAACAAGAAAAAAACAGTAAATAAGGAATATAGTCCATTAAATACTGACTTTTATTTTCCTCTTAACTTCCCAATATGGTATTGATTAAAATGGGGACACATTTTTGGACTTAAGAGATCAGTACCACACCATCAGAAACTGTATCATCATGTTAATCACAATGTCACTTTTCATGAGTTCCAATTACAGAAGGATTAAAGAATGTAAAAATCCTCCAAATGTAGCAAATGAGGGGTGGGATTGGATATAGGTGCATAGAGAACCAAAACTGTGAATCTTTAGATAATTTAAGGTTAGGAAAATCACAGGAAATATCTGAAAATTATATAAAATTGATAAACAATTCTTTGGATATGTAATCAACTGGAACTTTTTTCAGGTGCATCTGTGAAGATATCTCCCTGAATGACTACCTGAAAAATAGCATGCTTCAATAGAAAGGGCTAAACTTAAGGAAAAGTTCTCTCATCTTTGCTTGAGTGCCCAGTTGTGGTATGTGCCAAAAGTTACCTTCTTATTGAAATAAATGAAGGATGTGGAGTTGTTTGTTTGTAAAGTTATGAGGATCTGAGAGGAGTCGATAAAGGGAAAGCATAAACACATACTTTATATAAAAATCTATTTTTGCTGCTCTATTGTGGAACAAGTTTTTAATCCCAGTATTCTTGGGGCCCACACAAGCTGATACTTGTGAGTTGGGGGACAGCCTGACCTACAGAATGAGTTCCAGGGAGTCAAACTACAGATTGTAATCCTGTCTCAAAAAAATAAACATCTATTTCAATAAATATGTCCTTTTAACCACTGGCATGTATAGAATCAAGGTTTGTTAGATGGAAATTCTACCTAATTTCAAGTTCATTAATTTTTCCTCTTGTGCTTCTGAATTCTTTTGCAACATTAATCTCTACCATGTATTATGTACATACATTGCAAAAATTTTCATACATATTCCAGGCTGTATTTTATTACCTTAATAGTAACTTTGCGGGTCCATTTTACACCAAGAGGGATACTTTACAAAATCCCTGTTTTTCTCTACAAACAATCTTCATAAATTTTATTTCCTGAAGCAATATCTGAATATCTGATATGTTCCCTCCAAATTTTTTAACTTTAGATCACACATGAAAATATTTTCTGTTGTTCATTTCAACTAGACAGAAGGTGTAAGAACTATATTCTTATGCATAAATATATATACACATATTGTATATTTCTTAATATAGCAAGATCTGTCCTTTCACTCATGTGTATGCTTAGTATATCTGAACTATATAGATGTGCAAATTTCCATTTTGTTCCAATTTCAATATGTAATTTGTCAAGAGCATGATGTATATTAGAGCTTTTCTTTTAATTTTATTTTAAAGCCTCCTGTTTTGGCTCTATTCCTCAAAATAAAATTTATTCTTTGATTTCAAATGCAATCATTTTGCTCATTTGGATTACTTTTTGTGATTATAGATGTCATTTTCTCCCAATAAATGAGCATGGACAGGATTGAATTATTTTTGTTCTTTAAATTCTGTATTGTTTTTCAATTTTATAGGAGAAATATTTCAGGGATTTTGATTGTAAGTTTCCCTGGATATAGTCATAGATCAGAGATATTTAAATTTGTATTTCCTTTTTTATGTATATTTGGCATACCTCTCAAATACTTGATTACTTAGCAATGTCTAAAATACATAGTATCAATAGCAACAGTAGAATAATTTCTGATATAGAGACAATGATCTCAATTGGCTCAATAATTAACATTCCATTTGATGAAATATATAGCTAGTATCTTTTAGGTTTTCAACAGGGAAAGATGCAGAGTTCATAAGAGCCCATATATATTTCAACTGAGATGAATATATAACATAATTTATGTCTCTAGATTGACAGACGGAGTCTAAATTAGAGATAATTCTAAGTGTAATAAACTAGTTTATTGCTTAAAAATTTTGTCGGCAAAGATCCACATTTGATATTATGCTGGCATGATTATTGACATCCTATAAATAATTCAATTCATATTCCTTTTTGTTTTTCCCTGGGAAAAATTCTAAGGAATCCTCTACATTACACTTTGTGACTGTCTTATATAATATTGCAATATAGAATGAACAGGCATTCCTTTGATATGAGGTTGGTGTTACCTTGTGTAGATGGTGCAAATGTTTCAAAAGGAAATCAATCGTCATTCTTCCAGTTATGATGACTTATTGAAGTAAACATTCAAAGAAATATTTTTTGCTCCAGATCAACTTCAACATCCTTGTAGACATTTTTCCTAAAAAAAAAAAAGGTAACAGGAAAAATTTTCTACATGTAAAATTAAGATAAACACAGAGAGATCCTCCATGTCTGAGGCCTTAGAGGCTAGGCTGTCAGAAGACCATGAGGAGCTAAATAATATCTGTAGCCAGCTAGAAACTCAGATAGGCAATATTACTCAGCAACTAGATGGAACAGGGCAAAATACCCAGGATAAGGTTGAAGAATTGGACAATGCCATTCAATCAGTTATTGAAGCATCCAAGGTAGCAGATCAGAAATTTGAGTCTATATTTGAATGATTGGAAGATAATTTACAGTACAGGGATGACAGATTACATAGGTCCATATGGTCAATTGCTGAGGACTCAAAATCAGCACATCATGACCTGGAATCCAGACTCCAATACACAGAAGGCAGTTTCCATGCCATCTAGATGCTGCCTAAGGATGATCATATTAAAGACCTAGAAAAACAAGTAAGTGAGCAGTTAGAGCAATTTACAGATTCACTAACATGCTTGGAATCTTTTATGATTAAGGAGATTGAAACTTTTCAAAAGAATATCATTACTAGGATTAAAGATCCTTGGGATGCCTCAGAAGCAGAATCACTCCAATCCCAGGCACATACTCCACCCAGGTATTGTGACTATTCTTCTAAGGTTGTTACTTGTACACCATTAGTGTACCCAGCTACCATGGTAGAAAAGCCAGCTTCTAAGAAACACCCTCATGGATAGATGGCTTACGAATGGCAACCTATACAGCTGAAGGATCTTAAGAATATTAAAGAATCAGTTGTCTCATATGGTCTCCATAACCCATACATAAAACAGCTATTACATTCATGGGCAACCTTTAACAGGGTGTCACCTACAGATTGGGAATGATGGGTAGCAGCTGTACTTGAGAATTCAGGCCAAATCCAGTGGAAGGCATTAGCAAGGGAAGAGGCCAATCTCCTTGAGAGTCAGAGAATAAAGGAAGGTTTTGAAGCCCCTCTAGATAAGCTTCTTGGTCAGGGTATTTATGCTGACCAACAGTTTCAGGCTGAGTGTGATGACGATATAGTGTCTCTATGCAGGAAAGCAGCATTAAATGCCTGGGATAAGGTTCGTGAGCCAGGAGAACGCCCAGAAGCTTCTACCAGAATAGAACAGGGATGTACAGAACAGTTCCAGGACTTTTTACAAAGGTTAACTAGGGCAGTAGAATTACAGGTAACAGATCCAGAAACAAGACAATCAATTATATATACTATAGCTTATGAGAATGCAAACCCAATATGCAAAAGAATACTTTTGCCTTTAAAGATCAGATCAGCTCTGCTAGAATAATGGGTTTGTATGCAGCCAACATTGACTATAATGTGCAAGATACTGGAGCTTGGGTAGGAGAAGCCATCTCCAAAGGTTTAAAACGGCAACAGGAAATTAAAAGTTCCAGAGGTGAGGATGTAAGGGCTTGGCAAGGAGAAGCACCTTACAGAGGTAAACATAGGTACCAAGAGGCTAGAGGTTACTACTACTATGAACCAGGACCTTGTGTAGGAAGAGCCTTCCCCCTGGAGACCACAAAGACTCCAGGAACCTAGATGTTTCAACTGTGGTAAAATGGGACATACTAAGAGAAATTGTAGACAAATGAATTCTAACAATTCCTCACTTGTGTCACTTAAACGTTTATTAAAAGAATGGAAAATTTACAGTGTTCAGTGCAGCATTATGTAAGTATGATAAATAATTTTAGGTTGCTACGAAAGGCTTTTTTTAAAGAAAATATTTAACATCTGTTTTAAGTATCAGTATTACTTGGTAATAAGTCTCTCTTCTGACATGTACAGAACAACAATTTGTGAGTACAAATAATTCGTCTTTTCATCCATTTTTCTTTAAATTAGAAACAAGATTGTTTCACATGTCAATCCCAGTTACTCCTCCTTCCACTCCTCCCCTGACCCCCACTACCATCCTACCTATCCCATAACATTTCTGCTCCCAGGGAGAGTGAGGTCTTCCATGGGGGCCTTCAGAGTCTGTCATATCCGTTGGGATAGGGCCTAGGCCCACCCTTGTGTGTCTAGGCTGAGGAAGTATCCCTCTATGTGAAATGGGCTCCCAAAGTCCTTTCCTAGGCTAGGGACAAGTACTGATCTACTACAAGAGGCCCCATAGTTTTCTGATACCCTGATTCATGGGGTCTGGATCAGTTCCATGCTGGTTTCCAAGTGATCAGTTTTGGCACCATGAGCTTCCCCTTGATCATGTCAGCTGTTTCTGTGGATTTCACTAACCTGGTATTGTTCACTTTGCTCATCACTCCTCCTTCTCTGCAACTGGTTTTCACTTTAGTTAAGTGTTTTGCTGTGGGTATCTGCTTCTACTTCCATCAGCTGCTGGATGAAGGCTCTAGCATGGCATATAAGGTAGTCATCAATCTCATTATCAGGGGATGGCATTTAAGGTAGCATTACCCATGTTGCTTAGATGGTTAGTTGGTGTCATCTTTGTAGTTCTCTGGACATTTTTCTAGTGCCTAATTTCTCTTTAAACCTATACTGGCTCCCTCTCTGATAGTATCTCTTATTTTGATCTCCTCTATTCTTCCCCCTACTCCTTCCTGTTCCCTTATGTCATCCTCCTTGCTCCTCTTAAATAAATAAACTCTTATGACATATTAAAGTCAGATATATCCATTTAATCATTAAAAATTATCAATATACATGTCATCAGGTTTAGTTACCAAAGTTTGTTTGTCACCATCATTGGAGATAAATGAAAAAAATACCCACACTAAACCATAGTCTTTATTATGTTATCATGTTTGCTTTGGAAAACTACTACATGTCTGATAATTCATATAAACTTTTATTACATGTAATTCCATCAATTGTGATATACGTCGGGACATCAAGAATGCTTACCTTGACAACATATATGACCATATGAAGTAGAATATTATCATTGTTCAATAATTTGGAAAACCATTGCTACATTTACGATATATTGAATTAGAGATTGACATTGGTGTTTTACTACAGCACTGTTAAGGGAAATAATTATTGAGGACACTGCAATGTTGACCATTCTGAAGTTTAAGTTCATGCTTCCATCAAATTCTGGTCATCACAAATCAGATTTGACAGGTTACAAGGAAAGGAGTGTTGGGGGGGTATAGAATGAGTAAAAATGGGATGACAAATCTCAAAAGAGTTGTCAGGAATATGTGTGTGATCCTAAACCAAAGAATAAATTACCCAATACAATTAAAATCAATAAAGGTATATACCTCTGTGCAACACAATTTGAGGAATCCATACTTCAGAAACAATCCTGGCCCTAATGGTCATTTCTTTTCATTTCTATTGAATGAAGCAAAAGAAACCAGTCTCATTAAAGAATTGTGTCATTTCTATGTAGATGTGACCTCTGGTCTTAAATTCAATTTAAAAATATACAAGGATACACTCAAAAATGGTAAATTAATATGCTTTGTTACTAGAAAAAATATTGATATGAAATAAGAGTAAAATCATGAGTATTATTGATTTGCAATTCTTAAAATAATGAAATAAAAAATTATTGAGTAAATTAATCATAGCGTTTTATTTATCCTATACTCCATAGATACATGTCCTCAATGAAAATATTGATTTGGTGAGCTGAAAATTAATAAAACTCTTTATCTATTGAAATTCAAGTAGTTTTAGGGGAAGCTAACCTATCAATCAGACAAATCAATCAAACAAATAAAAGTATTCCATCTGAAAAATATTACCTAAGAATATTATATGTGAAATTTAATATATTTTTAAAACCGAGAAACAACTTTCAAACATTCATGAAAATATATACTATGCCTAACATTTTAAAAATACCCTTATGTGTTGTGTAGCTGTGATATCAGCATGGGACTTATCCAGATCCCAAGAACATGGGTTTCAGTGAGGAAACCTCGGAAATTTGCAGGACCTCCTGTAGTAGTTCAGTATTTATCCCTATCATATGTGTGAACCTTGGGTGTTAGTTGGGGGCAGTAGTGGAGGAGGGGAGGGAGTGGGAACTGGGATTGACATGTAAAACAATCTTGTTTCTAATTCAAACAAAAAAGATACAAATTTTTAAAAAGCTGTTTCTTGACAGGCAGTACCGATGTATGCCTCTTATCTCAGACCTCAGGGATTAGAGGCACAGTCAGGCAGATCTCTGTGAGTTTGAGGCCAGCCTTGACTACATAGTGAAGTCAAGTACAGGAAGTAAGTTTTCAAAAAGAAAATCTGTCTCAAAAAAGATTCTTTCTTCAGGTGGGTGTTGCTGGCCTTTAATCCCAAAATTTGACATGCAATGCATAGCAGATCACCATGTTAGAGACATTTCCTGTAATCAAATTGTAATACAGAAAAACCTGGGACTACACAGACAAATCCTGTGCAAAAAACAAAACAAAACAAACAAAAAACAAACAACAATAGAAGCCTAAGAAACAATATAATCCCTCAGTTTATATCCCAGTTAGGATGCTCAATGTCATGATATTTATTCACTCGGCAATCCTCCATTTTTTGATCATGCTGCCCACCATCACACCCTGTTTGACTTACTAAAAAGTAAAATTATGCTGCAATCCCTTTATGTACCCAGGAAACCCTCAAACCTGAGTTCTGCTCACCTACCATCTCTTCCTTTCCTTTCAGAGATTCATATCTAACTCCAATGTACTGCTAGGCATCTAACCATGACATTAAGATTATCTTACCTTTTGTGAGGAAGACAAGGGGTTAATTTTTCTCTATAGATCTCTTGGTGGGATCAAATTCACTATACTCCTAAACACATCTAAAATCAGCCCCTCCCTTCACCTCCATCTGGGTCATTCCACTTCCTTCTTATTTTCTCCCCCAACTCTCTCATTCTCTGGTAGTAAAAGCTTGTATTGCAATATCAACTTCCCCCACAATTCCAGGCAACAGGCCAGGCTTCCTAACTCTTGTCTCTCCACATCTCCTTTCCCCTTCCTCTGTCTTCCCCTCCCCCTTACACATCTATTTTCCATCCTATAAAGCCCTCTCCCACTTCCTTTGTCTATCTGTCTGCCTTTTTACTTCTCCCGGTTCCTGTCTATTTGAGGATCTATTAGAGAGACTCAGGAACCTCATACCCTCTATCTGCTGTTCCCAATATTGGGATTTCAAGATGAGGACAAGTAATCAACACCTGCCAGTCATGCAAATCTCTAAGGTTCTGCCATATTCAGTTTGTTTTGTACTAGAAAATGGGGTCGTCTTTATTGCCCACATAAAACAAATTAAATCTTATGAACCTGATATTCATTCAGATATCTACCCCTTGGTGTGGTCATTTCATCCATCCCTATATCACACAGATGCCCAACATGTCACTGTACAAGCTTTTGTTTGAATTCATCATTTTGATAAAAGTTCCCTTTATAGCAAAATACATACTGAAACTCACTATTCTACACTTGGCAGGCCACCACTTCACAGAGATAGAAATTACAGAAAGGTGGCACAGGCCTCTTCATCATCTTACTCTCTTATCTTACTTCTTTTCTACCAAGTGAGACATCCTCTCTCTGTGTAGCCCAGGATCAATATTCAGTCTTGCCAAGTTTGTCTCCATTAAGCAGTGTGTGCTCTTACTATATTGTCACAATATTTTCCTCTATCTCACCACTAGGTTCCAGGATTTTTAACCCTTTTGAGGCAAGGTTTCTCTATGTTTTCAAGTTCCTTGTTCCCTCTTCTAATTTCCGTTTCACTGCAATCAGATTACACTCTTGCGCCAACAATGTTCCGACGAACCATGATCCCATTATTTAAAGCAATATCTCTCCACAGATACTAGGCCATGAATAAACTTGCCATCACTAGTGTTCACAGATTCTTGACACAATGATGGCTAGACACAAAGGGTACACATCACCAAATTATTTGACACTGTTCTAGGTTTATTTTTAGTTTTATAACTAGACAAGGTTTCTCTTCAGGGCAGTTGGGCTTGATCATATAATTGTCATGTCCGGCTAACTCCTCACTTCAATATAAGGATTACAACATTATATTCACCATAGAGAACTATGCTTTATTTGTTTTTGTGTGATGCTTCTTTGTTTTAAGAAGTAATTGTTAGTGTTGATTATGTTTTTCCTGTATGTCCTTGCTTTTCCTCAGTCAAGGTTTTCATGAATAGCTCGGGAATGATTCTAAGAATCTCAGAAGTCATATAATGTTTATTTAAATCCTCTACCACCATAGAGCAGAATAATATATTTGGTATATATCTTTAAATTTTTCAAATTTCAAGTTTTTACTAAAAAACACTGAGATAATGCATAGCTTAATGGTATGTGTTAGGAGAATTGAATAAAGTATAGGGGGAAATTATTGAGCAAAGTTTTTAGAGTTTCATTACTGATTTACGTAAGATTATATAACTCTGTTTTGAGGAACAAATTAGAGGTAAGAAAAAAAGGAGAACAAACATCTAAGAATGAAGAAGTGTTGAAAAATACATGGGAAACTTACAAAGAAATCTAAAGAACTTTAACAACAGAACCTCTTGTTTTCTACTTTCCAAATAAACTTCTTTCAGTCTTGAACTTGTGACTCTCTGACTCACTGCAGTCACTCATGTAAAACAAATAATTTCTTCAAAAACACAAAGTTTAACAGACTCACTTTTTGTATGCAGACCCCTCCTCACCAAAATAAATGGGCTTTAATATCACTCCCTTTATCCTCCTCAGGAAGTCCAAAACTCTCTTCAGGAATGAGGAGTCAGCACTCTTCAACTACAATAAAGTTCATTGACCAGGATTAAGAGGGAGGGCTATGTACCTTCCCCTACTCCTATGACAGAACACTGTTTCCATAATCAATTTCATAGGACAATTTAAAAGCAAATCAATTCAACATCTTATGATATTTTATCTCTATTTATGACAATAAGAAATAGGAAATGTGGACAATGATAACTGAAGGGGTGAATTTTTTGAACAAAACTTTTAGATATAATTTGAATTAGTATGCAAGGCTAAGAGCAAATATGAAAATACTATATCATAATTTATAACAAATAAGGTACCTAATCTAAATTTATATAGCATATTAGTATTTGACAATACTATTAAATATATACATATTTATTTTTGTGAAGATATATGGCTTATACACCTATGTGTATTTCTTTATATATTTATATGATAAAAATTGTATGAAATATAATACAACAAGAACTAACATATCATAATTGAACAAAACAAACAGATGGAAGAGAGCCTAAATGATGGCATAAGGAAAAATATTGTCCTGGGTCTGGGCCTTGGTGGTTGCTGAGTCTGTCATCCTGCCAGGTTTCCCTTATTCTCAGTTGAGTGTAATATCTCCAAAATCTTCCTGGGTAGCTTTCCTATGTAGTAATCATCAAGAGTCAGAGAAAAGATGGGGCTTAATATATCACATCCTCCCTATTGATTAACCTGGTAATTTCCTAAGCCATGTTAACATTTACAATGTTTGGAACACTTGAAAAACATTATTCCAACTATGATTTGCATGTCATCCCAGTGAAGGGTGGCTTCATATGGAATGCAACAGCTGGGAGGCTTTTTAATTCTGGTTGTGGTATTACTCCAAGAGATTCTGACCACATTTAAAAAACTGTCAAAATTAAAGTATATCTGATATTTCAAGATATGTCTTTCCTAGTTAATGTGCAATCACAAATAAATTTGTACATAGGGATCTCTTCCTATTTCACTGGGTTTAAACACCATTATTGTGAGAATGGGAGACTCAGTGTCAGTTAATGTACAACATGAAGAAATACAGTCTTCTGCCTTTTGATGCACCACAAATACAGACAAAACTAGATGCCTAATAATCACTCCATGTCACAGTGATTCCAAGACAAAATGGTAATAATGGGGATGTAGTTTGCTTACAGAAAATAGATTTGACATGTAGTTGGTCTACGAGATCCATCTTCAACTCTCTATATAGAAGGCATATAAAAGTACAAAAATGAAAGAAATAGGTAAATATTTTATCAAAGATAAAGGAAAGGAAGACACAAAAAGAAAGAAAGTAAGAATATAAATGAAATGTGTTGGAGGTAATAAAAAATAAAGTATAGAATGTTTAGGAATGCAGGAATATAAAAAATATGAAGCAAGGATGGAAGGACAAAGTCAACAATAACAAATAACCAATAATCTAATATTAATTTAATTAGAGTTATATATTCACATATATACATTAGCTTTGTAAAAATGATTTTTGATAAGAGTTCATTAAATTACAAGTAAATGAATATGCATTGTTATAATATTTTGTGGTGGAGACTTTTATTGGAGCATTGATTTATGTAACCAAATTGTACATTTTTTTTGTTTTTTCGAGACAGGATTTATCTTTGTAGCTTTGGAATCTATCCTGGCACTCACTCTGGAGACATGGCTGGCCTCGGACTCACAGAGATCTGCCTTATTCTGCCTCTTGAGTGCTGGGATTAAAGGCATGCACCATCAATGCCCGGCTCAAATTGTACTTTTTAATAACAATCTAAACAACAGTGGAAAGGCTATCTTTAAATGCCCTCCCCTGATAATGATATTGATGACTAATTTATATGCTATCCTGGAGCCTTCATCCAGCATCTGATGGAAGTAGAGGAAGACACCCACAGGTAAACACTAAACGGAACTGGAATCCAGTTGCAGAGAAGGAGTGATGAGGAAGGGCTCAAGACCAGATTGGAGAGACCCACAAAAACAGCTGTTCTGAGCAATGGGGAGTTCATGTTCCCCAGACTCATAGCTTGGAAAACAGCATAGGACTGATTCAGACCCATGAGCGTGGGTGTCAGTGAGGAGGCCACAGAAATCTATGGGGCCTCTTTCAGTAAACCAGTATTTATCCCTAGGTTAGGAATGGACTTTGGGTGTCCATTCCACATAGGGGCATACTACATGAGCCTAAACTCTTGGGAGAGGGCTAGACACTATACCAAAGAATATGACAGATTCTGAAGAGCCCCTATGTTTCTAACCATACCCATTTGTTCCTGGTCACAGTGTATACATGAGCATGTGTGATTTGGTCTGGGGTCCAGGAAAAAAGGGCATGATCAGCACCACAGGTATCACTGGATAGATGTCTCACTGAACATTTGTTCCCTTATGATAAGAAAATGAAAGTTTCAGGAACATTTCATAAAAGAAGAAGATATGAGGTCCATTTTATTCAAGGTAACAATGTACAGTCAGAGTGGCCAAATATAGAAGAGCTGAATACTGTTCTGGCCTAAGTTCAAGATCTGATTTCCACGATTACCAAAGCAGCAGATAATGAGAATATTTTTAACAGAAGAAATCTAAGGCAAAAATATATGTAGAAATTAGCTGCTATAATGGCTATTGATGAAAGACATACATTTTGGCGATGGAGGAACATTTTCTTCTGTTTGTGCAAAAGTTGAATTCTTCATGTGCTGTCTGCAATAAAGAACGGTCCCAGCAATACTTCCTCACATTGCAGTTCTTCACAGCTTAGGTTATCCACATAATTCCACAAAATTGTGGAATTTTGAAGACAATGGTTAGGATTTGTGAGTTTTCAAACAACTGGTGGTCCGGTGGAAGCCATGTTGTTTCCTTAGCACTGTTTTCAGCCACTCAGTTTTGTGCAGGAATGGAAACCGCAACACTTCTTGTCACTAGATAAATTGAGACTGTGTGGTATCCCTGATATGCTCATTACTATTGTAATCTGTGAACTCTAGAATGGATTCAAGTGGTGAGAACTGGGATCTATAACATGCATTTTCCATAGGAAGAATATCTGAGCCTTTCCTCATGGTTGTGCAGGGATACGTGTGCTCTGAATTATATCAGACATGAAAGACTCTTGAAAAACTTCTTGAAGTTTGTCAGGCACAGTAGATTAAAGCAAAGTCCTAGACCTTCTTAAAGAGTGAAAACAATTTTCCAACGAAATTGTTGAGTATTTCTTTCCTTAATCTATGGTCAAATACAACATCTCCACTACTCTGGTTCCAATCTTTCATTACAATGTGGAATAGTGTTATCTTTGCCAATTTCATATTAAGCCTGATATACATCTAACAATCATTCTAAGAGGAACGTATAAAGTTGCTGCCTGTGTGGCACTTTCAAACTTAGGTTCAGCTACATGGAGTAGAATTAAGTGTAGTTTCTCACCAGTTTTGATTATTAACTTCAAGGAATACTATATATGTATCAGGCTGTTAGGTGTCACACCAGTGTAGTATGAAGATTAATTTATTGCTTACTTGTAATAAAACTACCCTAGTTCAGAGAGTGAAGGTTTGGATCTCTTTAGTTAGAGTGGCATGCATGAAGATTCATCATGGATATATATGGTTCTAAGGAAAAGTAAGGCAAGAACATATTAGTAACAAAAGCATGCCTAATATTACCTTGGGCATAACAAAAATATCGGAGCTACCTTTGAACAAAGATAGTAGTTTAATTTTCTTACAGAGAAAGTTAACGTTTAATGTCACATGAAAAAGAAGGAAATACCCAAAGCTCTTTTGGAACCACGTATTGATGGAAGATGGCTTACATCAAAGTGGAATAAATGAAAAGTATTTTTTAAATAGTGTTCTGCAACTCCTTTATCAGAGTGGAAAGTTGTGAGAGTAACTTGGAGATGGGAATATTTCTGAATCCCCATATTTTTCAGAATACGGATATGTAATTCATACTTGGCATTAAATGAAAGCCCTAAGTTACCTTGGAGAGTGAGAAAAGATTTAGGCTCTGCCTCATTAGCTTCACATTATGTGTCCCATTTGGAGAAATATATACCATGAGTCAAATATCTGAGAGTTCAGATATCATTCAGAATTTTCTTCCAGAAGGATGTTTAGTCTTTTGAGCAATGATGCTTCCACAGCACTATGTTTACATCTCTGGAAGAAAGAAAATTTTAAGGAGCAATTATCAGGTTCTAGGCAAATAACAACAATTCTCTTTTAAATTCTATGACATCTTCCCTTTTATATAGACCAGAATCTTCAGCAGTTCCAACTGTAAAAGAAGTTCAACTGGCATCAATAGCTAGATAGGCTCCAACTTTCAAAACTACCATTTATTACTACCTTCTTTATAATTTTATCTAAGTTATCCTTATATATTCCTTTCTTATTTGTAACTTTATTTCCTTTGTTAAAGTTTTTCTTTTTTCATTTCTAAAAGTTCTCCATTAATAGAGCTGAATATGTGTTTCTTAGATGAACTGAATGTCAAAAAATGTTTCTCAAAGCATACATCGTGCCCATTATTAATATTTGGTGGTGGGATACCTATGGCTTCGTGTGTCTATTAGGAATCTGATTTTGCCATTCAGTGTTCATCATCAAAGATCAGAAAACACTGTATTTTCTTGAGCTGAACAATAGTAGAACAAGAGACTTACACTCTGATCATTTTCCATTTAAACCAATGAAATAGGAAGAGATTCCTGTGTCCTGATTTCAATTTTTTTGTGATCCACCTAAAAATGCATCTGGAAATAAATGATTCAACTATAAATTTTGTACAGCTATTCCATGTTTGTCAAAAATTCCTGAAGAGATATCTGGGTCAATATTTATAAAATCTTCCAGCCATCATATTCCATATCAAGCCATTCTTACTTGGGAAGACAATGTTTAATCATAGATGAACAATGGGTAACACAATGGTTAATGACATGTATGACAAGTCTGGCTTAAGAAATCTCAGCAAATAACTAGGGATAATTCATTTATTTATTTGTTATATAGAGGAAGAAAAACATGGAAAGTTGCAATATACATCTTAGTGTGATTCTAATGATCAGTTTATGTAGTACACCACATCTACTATTAGACATAACCAAGTGTTAACATAGATAAAGGCAGTTATACAGTGGAAGCCATGTATAGACAAATTCTCATCAGAAACTCAGGTTAATCCAGGTTATATACCATGGATAACATAGGAGAGACATATTCACTTGTCATCAGAATTATCTATTTTTCTGTCATATCAGATAGGACCATTGGCTAGGAACCATTTTCATAGTGAAATGTGAGACAATTGAAGTTTATTGGCTGGTATTAGTGATAAATCAGGGATGGATGACATAAATCCATTAATGTTTTCTTTTCATGCCATTAAAATGATGCTGGATAAGGCATAGGAACATGGGTGGTCTTTTCTGCATTCTGCATGTATGACATCTGGTGTACATAAACTATGTCAAAGTCCTCATCATTCACATATAATGACATAGTGACACTTTCACCTGCATGTTTGCTGTAGCCAGCCAAGCCTAATATATAGCTGTGGGATAGCAGAAGTAAAAATAATTATAACTCATGCAGGTAAGTGTCCTTAGTGTGGAGTAAAGTAGGATACATCATTGATGGGCAAAATATGGAGATGAATAAAACTGTGTCAGACTGTGTGATCATGACAGGTGCTTGGCAAACAAGTAGGGACTCTTTCTACTCATACCAAGAGCCCAAGAAAAATGGAGAAGATGAGATGTGGCATTTTCTTTGTAGGTTTAGCATTATGAATAGCTGACCTGTATAACCTTTAAAGGCATCATGGGTAGCAGTTAATTCTCAAAATTAAGTGATTTGGCCATTAAACTTCAGCTGGCACTATTTCCCAAGTCATGGGTACCTCATCTCAATGGATGCAGTCTGTAGAATAGCTTTTCCCAGACCATTGATGATGGATCTCTTCTTCACTGATAATTAAAATTCTGAATTAAGGTATTAAAGGCCTCATAGATTTCAAGCATATGGTGAGTTTGGCATTGTTACCATCCTTCAGTTATGTTTAATAAATATTGAAATTCAGATGGAAATTTAATGTGACAGTTTGAAGCTAGCAATACCACGAAGTCCCACCACATAACACAAGATATTTTTGTAGGGAAAAAACAGGATTGTAACTGTGAGAAGGTACTGCATGTGATAACTAAGGTTGCAGAATGAGGCCGCAGGAATATCAACCAAGGACTCATTAGGGGAGAACAAATGATACTAATAGGGGAAAATTGGAACCTGCACTTTATTTATAGGGGCTTTTTTTGCAAGTGATGGCAGGAGTAGGAGAAGGAGAAGAAACTGAGCTCTATGGCAAGGTAAGATGGTGGACAGCATGTTGTTAGTGGCAATTTTCTATGAAACTTTCTCAATAAAAGCAGGGATTTGAGAATTTAATCAGAAATGAGACTTCGTGGTCTGCTAAGCAGCATGATCATTGATAACACTCCTTTAAGCCTTGGCTGTGTATTGAACTTGTTTTGGACAATAAATAGGAGGAGGAGAGAAGGAAAAGAAAAGATGAAGGGGAAGTGAAGGAGGAGGAAGAAAGAAGGAAAGAAAGAAAAAGAAAGGGAAGGAGAGGTCTCATTGAGGTTGAGCTTTGTGGCAAATGGCTGCACACTCTATTCTGTGTCCATTGTAATGTCAGTGGGAACATATGGTGGTTCAGGCAAGTCATTGCCAGCAGAGGGAGATGCAGTATCAATAAAACAGAAATTATGTGCTGTATTATGGAATATTACCTTCAGTAAAATCTGTAATTTCTTTTTTATTTGACAATTAAAATTTTAATGAGATAAAGAATAAATATTTATGAGATAACCTGCTATGATAAATCTTTCCGCCAAAAGCCACCGAGCCCCACTGCCACGGGTATGCTTCATGCAAGCTGCCCTCCCGAGTTAGGGCCCAAATGAATACACAGAAAGTTGTATTAGGTTCAATGCTGCTTGGCCAATGACTAGGAATTCCCATCTGTTAGCCCAGTCTTAATTATCATAAATCTATATATGTTATAAGACTTATCTTATCTGACGCCTTGTTGGCATCCCTCCTTGCTGGTGGCTCACATCCTGTTGCTGGAAGAAGCGAACGAGAAAAAGGACCCTTCTGGTTTCTCCTTCGCTTAAATATGAGTCTCCTTGCTATGTCACTTCCGGCCTGGATTAGCACTTCTCTACTACATTTCCCAGAATCCTCTTTGACTCCTAGTTCTGTTGAACTTGCTGTCTCATTGGCCAAACAGTATTTTATTTAACAATCAATAAGATAAACATACACAGTACATTCCCCTTCATCTCCTCTTTTCTGTCTAAACAAAAGAAGGATAACTTATCTTTTATAATAACTGAAGAAAACTATAACCATAACTATCTGTCTTTAACTCTATCAAAGGCCACAGAAGGATAATATATGAACTCTAGAATTGACAGAGACATCTCGCTACTTGGACAGTCATCCAAAGTTCCTCTGTAATGTTGGGGCATATATCTTCAGCCTTTAGGCCATAGTTTGTCTAGCACACTTCTCCATTTTAACAGGAACCCTTCAGTACTGTCTTGTTTTGTAAGTTTAGTAGTTACTTTCTTGTGGGTCCTGTATATCTAGCTTATACAGCAACAAACAGTCCAGATAAGAGCAGTTTCCTGTTCAAATGGCTAATCTTGCCATGTTGAAAGCAAACTCCATAATGTCTATCCTCCTTTTTGATGTAATTGGTGTGCCAGGAATAGTTGTGTCTCATTGCCAAGAAAAACCCTAAACCATTTAAATGCCATATTTCTGTAGGTCTTTGAAAGGTTTGAAGAATGCTTAACCATCTCAAATACATCTCTGTAAATCTAGAAAACCTAACTAACCTAATTATAAGTTTTGACTATCATAGGTAAAAGATCTGTATAAATACAATACCTAAACAAGAGGAGACATATACCTATCACAAAATTGATCTTAAAGTTGTATCAATAAATGAAAATCTATACCAATGTAAAGTATTTATTTCTATATCCTAATTCCCTTTTCTTTCTTTAAAAAGAGATTGGCTATGCACATTATCATTTATAACCAACCCCATTTAAATGAAAACAAACATTTATAAACAATATTTGGGAATTTGGGCATCATTTCTTCTAAACTGTTTTCTGCTGATTGGGGGTGATGTTCATATACCATGGGGATCATGATAAAACATAGAAACCTGACCAAGTCCTTGTTTGTGCAGTCTGTAAGGCTGTATCATCTCAGCTTTAGGAGGTCTTGCTTGATCAAACCATATGAGATTGGAAAGAATCCACAGCTTTTTATTTTCTGTGGAAATATAAGCAAAACCTTTATTTCTAAGTAGCCTGTCCCTAAACTTAAATTTTGAAGTTAGAGCATTTTTTAAAATGTATAAGTTGGATTAATTTAGCAGTATTTATAATCAAATGTATTTTAGCAGCAGTAAGTCTTTTCTCAGCAATCAAACAATTTAAAGACAAGATAGTATATAGTATCCAGATTCTCTGTGTATTTTTTCACCTCTAGGTGGCTTTTTCATTATTCTATTTTTATTTCCTTTTTTTTTTTGAGACAGGGTTTCTCTGTGGAAATCTGCCTGCCTCTGCTTCCTTCAGCAAATCCTACCAGCATTGGCCACCACAACCAGCTACTCTATTTCCTCCTGTTATTTTTCTCTCAAAAGCCTACATTTTTTTAATATAGTGTAAACCTTTAGAGGTTTTTCTTTATCTAGATCTTTATCTAGATCTGTCTTTGTCATCTTGGGAGTGCCGAGTCTAAACGCCAGAAGCACCGGGATGGCTCGAGCATATGGAAGTTGCTCTGATGCCTCTCAGCAGCCCGGCAGGGCAGGCTGTGATGGTAGGTTTACCTCTTTCTCTGGAAACCTTGGGGCATGGAGTCATCCCACTCAGTGACACCAATAACCCAGGAAAAAGCCCCCAGAGTGTACTTTACATGTTAACAAGCTATGAGATAATTGCATAGAAAAGAGGGTAAGTGGAATATTTCCTTTTTATTTTAATTAGGAAGTTTATTTTACATGTTAATCCCAGGTCCATTTCTGCCCCTCATTCCCTGCCCCCCTAACTAATACCCTATGTATCCCATACCCTTTCTGCTCCCCAGGGAAGATGAGGCCTTCTGTAGGGTGTCTTCAATGTCATTTGGGATAGGGCCTATGCCAACCCCGTTGTGTATAGGCTCAGGGAATATAACCCCACGTGGGATGGGATCCCAAAGTCCATTCCTGTTCTGGGGATAAATATTGATCCACTACAAGTGGCACCATAGGTTTCCAAGTTCTCTTTACAGACAACTACATTCAGGGGTCTGGATCAGTCCCATGCTGGTTTCCCAGGTAACAGTCTGGGGACCAAGAGCTCTCCTTTATTCAGATCAGCTGTTTCTGTGGGTTTCATCACCCTGGGACAGACCCCTATGCTCATACTTCCTCCACTGCAACTGGATTTCAGTTCAGTTCAAGGTTTAGCTGTGGGTGTATGCTTTGACTTCCACAAGGTTCTGGATGAAGGCTATATAATGTCATATGTATTAGTCATCAATCTCATTACCAGAAGATGGCATTTAAGGTAGCCTCTCTTCTGTTGCTTAGATTGTTAGTTGGTTTCATCTTTGTAGCTCTCCAGACATTTTCCTAGTGCCTGACTTCTCTTTAAACCTATAATGTCTCCCTCTATTATGTTATTTTTTTCTTGCTCTCACTGATCTTCCACCAACTCAGACTCCCTTACCCATCATGTATTCCTCATCCCTCCTCTTCTCACCTTCACATTCTCCTAGTTTCCTCTCCCCTTCCCCCATGCTCCCAATTTGCTCAGGAGAACTTGTCCTTTTCCCCTTCTCCAGGGGACAATGTATGACTCTCCCAGGCTCCTTTTTTCTAACTTTGGTGGCATTGTGGATTGTAGGCTGGTAATCCTTACTCTATGTTTAGAATACATATATGAGTGAGTACACACCATGTTTGTCTTTTGGTGACTGGGTTACCTCATTCAGAATGGTTTCTTCTAGTTCCATCCATTTGCCTGCGAATATCAAGATTCCATTTTTTTTCCAATGAGTAGTACTCCATTGTGAAAAGGTAACACATTTTCTCTATCCATTCTTCAGTTGAGGGGCATCTAGGTTGTTTCCAGATTCTGGCTATTACAAATAATGCTGCAATGAACATTGTTGAACAGATGTTCTTGTTATATGAATGTGCTTCTTTTGGGTGTATGCCTAAGAGTGGAATTGCTGGATCTTGTGGTAGACTGATTCCCATTTTTCTGAGCTATTGCCATACAGATTTCCAAATTGGATGTACAAGTTGGCACTCCCACCAAGAGTGGAGTAGTGTTCCCCTTTCTCCACATCCTCTCCAGCATTAACTGTTATTTTTACTTCTGATTATAGCCATTCCGACAGGTGTAAGATAGTATCTCAGAGTTGTTTTGATTTGCATTTCCCTGATGAATAAGGATGTTAAACACTTTCTTATGTGTCTTTCAGCCATTTTAGATTCCTCTATTGAGAATCATCTATTTATATCTGTACCCCACTTTTTAATTGCATTATTTGGTGTTTTGGAGACTAGCTTCCTGGGGTTTTGAAAATTTTGGAGATCAGCCATCGGCCAGATGTGGGGATAGTGAATATATTTTCCCAATCCGTGGGCTGTCATTTTGTCTTGTTGACTCTGTCCTTTGCCTTACAGAAGCTTATCATCTTCAGGAGGTCCTATTTAGTAATTGTTGATTTCAGTCTGTGCTACTGGTGTTAAGTTTAATAAGTGGTCTCCTGTACCAATTCCTTCAATGGTTTTTCCAACTTTCTCTTCCCATAATTTCAGTGTTGCTGGATTTATGTTGAGGTCTTTTATCCATTTGTACTTAAGTTTTCTGCATGGCAATATACATGGATCTATTTGCAGTCTTCTACATGCCAGCATCCAGTTATGCCAGCACCATTTGTTGAACATGGTTTCTTTATTCCATTGAATAGTTTTAGCTTCTTTATCAAAAATCAGGTGTTCATAGGTGCACACATTAATATCAGGGTTTTCAACTTGATTCCATTGGTCTATCTGTCTATTTTAGTGCCATTACCTCACTGTGTCCAGGAATATAGCTCTACAATAGAGCTGGAAATCAGGAATAGTGTTGCCTCTGCAAGTTCTTTTATTGTACATGGTTGTTTTGGCTATCCTGGGTTTTTGATTTTGCATATCAAGTTGAGAATTGTTATTTCAAAGTCTGTGAAGAATTCTGCTGGGATTTTGATGGGGATTGCATTGAATACATAGATACCTTATGGCAAGATTGCTACTTTTACTATGTTGATCCTACCTATCCAAGAACATGGGAGATGCTTCCATTTTCTGGAATCTTCATTTTCTTTCTTTAAAGACTCAACATTCTTTTGATACAGGTCTTTCATGTTATTGGTTAAGCCTTATCCCAAGGTATTTCATGTTGTTTGTGGCAATTGTAAAGGGTGCCATTTCTCTGATTTCTTTCTCAGCAATTCTATCATCCATATATAGTAGGACTTCTGATTTTTTTAGTTAATCTTATATCCTGCCAAATTGCTGAAGGTGTTTAATCAGCTGAAAGAGTTCCCTGGTAGAGTTTTTTGGTTCACTTATGTATACTGTCATATCATCTTCAAACATTGAAAACTTGACTTCTTTGTTTCCAATTTTTATCTCCTTGTTCCCCTTTTGTTGTCTTATTTCTCTAGCTAGAACTTCAAGGACAATATTGAAGTGATATGGATATACTGGTCAGCTTTATCTTATTCCTGATTGTAGAGGAATACCTTTGAGTTTCTCTCTATTTAGTTTGATGTTGGCTGTTGGCTTACTATATATGTTTTTATTATGTTAAGGAATGGTCCTGTTATTCCTTATCTCTCCAGGACTTTTATCATGAAGGGATGTTGGGTTTTTCAAAGGGTCTTTCACCATTTAGTAAGATAATCATGTGGTTTTTCTTTTTCAGTTGGTTTATATGGTGGATTACATTGATAGCTTTTGAATGTTGAATCAACCCTGCATCACAAGGATGAAGCCTACTTGATCATAGTGGATGATTTTCCTGATATGTTCTTGGATTCGGTTTGCCAATATTTTATTCAGTATTTTTGCATCGAGGTTCATGAGGGATATTGGTTTGTAGTTCAAACCAATTCTTAATTGTAACTTTGTGTGAGCTTGGTTACTTAGGAAATAGTAGACTTGTAAAAAGAGTTTGGCAATGAATCTTCTGCTTAATTGTGTGGCACAATTTCTGGAGTATTGGTATTGGTTCTTCTTTGAATCCCAATCAAAATCCCAACACAGTTTTTTGCAGACATTGAAAGAACAATACTCAACTTTATATGGAAAAATAAAAAAACCCAGGATAGCCAAAAACAACTCTTTACAATAAAGAATCTTCTGGAGGCATCACCATCCCTGACTTCAAGCTCTACTATAGAGCCATAGTTCTGAAAAAAGCTTGGTATTGGCACAAGAATACATAGATAGACCAAAGGAATCGAATTGAAGACCCATATATTAACCCACACACCTAAGAACACCTTATTTTGACAAAGGTTCTAAATCTATACAATGGAAAAAATATAGCATCTTCAACAAATGGTGCTGGCACAATTGGATTCAGACATGCAGAAGATTGCAGATAGATCCATACCTGTCACCATGCATGAAACTTAAGTGCAAATGGATCAAAGATCTCTCCACAAATCCAGCCACAATGAATCTTCTAGAAGAGAGAGTGGGAATTACCCTTGAACAAATTGGCAAAGGAGACTGATTCCTGAACACAAGGCCAGTAGCACAGATACTGAGGTCTGTAATAAATAAATGGGACCTCCTGAAACCGAGAAGCTTCTGTAAGGCAAAAGACACAGTCAGTAAGACAAAATGACTGCCCACAGAATGGGAAAAGATCTTCACCGACCCCACATCTGACAGAGGACGGATTTCCAAAATATACAAGGATCTCAAGAAGCTAGCCACCAAAACAACAAACAATGAAATTAAAAAGTGGGGTGTGGAACTAAACAGAGAATTTTCAGCAGAGGAATCTGAAATGGCTGAAAGACACTTAAGAAAGTGCTCAAAATCATTGGCCATCAGAGAAATTCAACTCAAAACAACTCTGAGATACCACCTCACACCTGTCAGAATGGGCTAAAATAAAAAACAACAATGACAATATATGCTGGAGAGGATGTGGAGAAAAAGGAACACGACTCCATTGCTGTTGGGAGTGTGAACTTGTAAGACCACTCTAGAAATCAGTATGGTGGTTGATCAGAAAAATGGGAATCAGTCTACCTCAAGATCCAGCCATTCCTCTTTTGGGTATATACCCAAATAATTCATGTTCATACAACAAGGACATATGTTCAACCATGTTCTTAGCAGCATTGTTTGTAATAGCCAGAATGGAAGCAATCTATATGCCCCTCAACTGAAGAATGGATAGAGAAAATGTGGTGCATTTATACAATGGAGTACTACTCAGCAGAAAAAAGCAATGCAATCTTGAAATTCGCAGGCAAATGGATGGAAGTAGAAGAACCCATCCTGAGTGAGGTAACCCAGTCACAAAAAGACAAACATGGTATGTACTCACTCATATATGAATTTTAGACATAGAGCAAAGGTTTACCAGCCTATATTCCTCTTCACCAAAGAAACCAGGAAACAAGAAGGATGCAAAGGGATAAATAGACCCCAGGAATGGGAAGTGGCATGAACTCCTGAACTAATTGGAAGCATGAGGGTAGGGGAGCGGGTGCTGCCACAATAAGAGCATGAGAAGAGGAGTAGAGGAGAGGAAATGGAGGTGTAGAGATATTGAGTAGGGGGAAGAATAGAGGAGAGAGGGCAGGATGAGAGATACCATATTAGAGGGAACCACTATAGGTCCGAGATGAGATCTGGAACTAGGAAGATCTCCAGAGACCTGCAAGGATGATACGATCTGACAATCCAGGCAATGGTGGAGAGGATAACCTAAAATCCCTTCCCCGAAAATGAAATTGATGTCTACTCTTTATACCATCCTAGAGCCCTCATCCAGTGGCTGATGGAAGCAGAGACAGATATCCACAGAAATATACTGAGCTGAAATCTGGAATTTAGTTCAAGAGAGGGAGGAATAAAGATCGAAGTGGTCTGTACCAGGTTGGAGAAACCCACAGAAACAGTTGGCCTGAACAAGGGAGAGCACATCACCCCCAGATGCTATCTGGGAGGCCAGTACAAGACTGATCCAGCCCCCCTGAACATGGATACCAATAAGGAGGCCTCTGCACTCCAGGAAGCCTCTGGTAGTGGATTAGCATTTTTCCATGGTTTAACAAGGGACTTTGAGGGCCCATCCCACGTGAAGGGATACACTCTGGCCCTGGACACATGGGGACTGGCCCAGTTCCAGCACAGGAAGATTTGGTGGACTTTGCAGAGCCCCCGTTGAGGACCCTATCCTGCCTGGGGAGTGGTGGGTGGATGGGGTTGGGGTAGGTTGGGGGTGGGGGAGGAGGTATGGTGTTGAGGGGAGGGAGAGGGAGAGGGAGAGGGAGAGGGAGAAGGGACTTAAAATGTGAAACAACCTTGTTCCCTAACTTGAATTAATAAAAACAATAATAAAAATAAAAGAATGCTTATTCTTGTTGGTTTTGGATTTGTTCTTTGTGTTGTGATTGTGTGTGGATTTAACCTGTTTTTTGGCTTTGGGTAATTTAAATTGGGATTATCTATTGCCTATGTTTGTTAGTGTAGTGAAATTCCTTGCATTTTCTGCATCTTTTACTTGGGTTTATTCAACTTCTATACCTGTAATTCTTAGGTTTGGCCTTCTCATGGTGTCCCATATTTCCTGGATATTTTATGTTAGAGATTTGTGGGACTTAAGATTTTCTTTGTTCAATGAATCTATTCCTCCTAGAGTGTTTTCAATGCCTGATACCCTCTCTTTCATCTCTTGTATTCTCTTGGTTATACTTGCATCTGTAGTCCCTGATCATTTCCCCATCTTTTACAATTCCAACATTCTCTTAGACTGTGTTTTTTTTCCTCTATCTTGGCTTTCAAACCTTGCACAGTTTGAATTGTTTCTTGCCATTTTTGGTTTGTTTTTACTTCCATTTCTTTGAAGGATTTTCTTATTTCCTCTCTTAGAGTCTCTATCATCTTCAGGAAGTTGTTTTTATGGTCATTGTATTGTTCTTGTATTCTATTCTATTCTTCGTCTGTGTTGGGATGTTCAGCTCTCGCTGGCATAGAATCCTTAGACTCTGATGGTATATTGTTGTTTTTTCTGTTTTGGATGTGTTCTTATATTGTCATCTTCCCAGCTCTTCTACCAGTGGGTGCAGGTGGTGTCTCTTCCTCTCCTGCTGTATACAGGGCCAAGATTATCCTCCAATGGGTTCAAGAGCATCCAGTACTCTAATGGGTCTCAAGGTGGGTGCAGGTGGGTACTCCCTCTCCAGATGGGTGGGAGCAGGACTAGCACAGTGATGCCAGCAGACTCAAGTTTTCTTGGTGCTCACAGACCTAGGCAACCTGCCTCCAGACCTCAGGACAGGAGTTCCCAGAGTGTGCATTTGGAAGTTGGACCCAAAATATTGGCCAAACCTCACCTCTCTGCCCTGAGTGGAGGGCAGGTGTAGCCCAGCAATCTCAGCAGACTCAGGGTTGCTTGGTCATCAGGGGCCAATCTACCTGTCTGCAGAACCCAGGAGAAGAGTTACCACAGTGGGCAGAGGGGAGTTGAGCCATAGGCAGGGACCGAATCTCACCTCTGACCTAAGAAGGGTTGTGACTAGCACAGCAATCAGAGAAGAAAATTGTTTTAAACTATAAATTTCAAAACTTTCAGTTTACTGTAAAGTATACCATTTTATAGTTGTTCTCAGATACCTTGATTTATCAATGCAGTTGTGCGTTCCTTTTTCTGTTTGAGACATGTTGTCACTTGCTGTCAACCCCAATTTGATCCTGAAATCTTGTTCTAGAGGTATCTGCTTTCCTAGGCTTCCAGAGTATCTCAGAATACAGTCTTCTGCTACTGCACCCTGGTTCATGTGTGGTTCTATTTTTGTACGAGTGGGGTTGAGCTCTGAGACAAAAGGGGTGAGATGAGTGCCACATCTGTGTTTAGGTCCCCTGACTGGTGATTTTCAGTACTCAGGGGAAGGGGTATGCATCACTGCTGCGAAGAAAAAATGTGGACTGCTGATTTCAGTAATTACCAATGTGGATTTCCTGCTTTCAGTAATAACAGACTGTCACTGTGATAATTTTGGAAGTAGTTGAGTGAAGAAAGCTGGCATCTCCAAGCCTATAGGACTCATTCTTCCTAACGAATCATGGGGTACTTTAAGATGCACCAATCTGGGGATTCCTAACTGAAGTCATTGGGCATACATTCGTGAGGGTTCTTGGGAGGGATCTCTGTGTTTCTGGGAATTGTGGCTTTTTTTCCAGAGAGGGTAGTAAAGTAGGCACTCAAACAGAGGATATGTGCATTACTGGTGATGGAGGAAAACAACACATGGTGATTTTTAATTCTGGGTAGGTTAGAAGAGTATTGTTTCTCTCAGAAAAAGTGGCTCAGGAGTCTGTCATATGTAAGATGGTAGGATTTTCTGAGCTCCATTGAGGGAATCACCCAATGAGGGTTCAGACCAGAGCCCATTTCTAAGACTTGCATATCTCTGAACAGACATGAATGGTACAAAAACTTGGCTTGGACTATGCAGACTCCTCATGCTTTACCCATCTGACTTTAACTTGTTTAGATTGTTCCTCAAAGGAAACCTACCTTAGATGTGGAATAAAGAATCAGGGTTCTTCCAGGAAGAGACCACCTGCTTTATCCTCCTGACCTTCCAGGTATAACTTACCAGAGCAGTCAGTACCCATCAAATCCTCAGGAAAATACGTGGGGCAAAGTAGGTCAGAATTGGGTTTGCTACTCCAGGGTGTACTTCATAAAGTGGGTATGGCCACTGACTATCCCATATAAACTTCTGGCACTGACTACTCCAGGATCAACTGACCTCCTGAAAAACTAGATTTCCCTTAGGTCCATACAACATGAATCAACGTTTTCCTGTGTAATCTTTCATCTACATAAATGTTTCCCATGCTGCAGCTCTCCATCTCAAATGCACCTCAGTCTCTGCCTTCAATGAGTAGTTCAATTTGGGGCAATTCTAAGAAGCTAAACATTATTAGTTTATTAAAAAGGAACTGCTAAACTCATCAAAAAATCTTTTATTTGTCTCTTTGTATAAAAGACCCAAGACCTGGAACCAGGTGTCTGTCTGATAAGTGTATTTATGCCAATAATATTATAGAGTATCTATATGATCTAGCGTGTCTTGTGGACCTCCTAAGTGTCTTCCTAATTTAGGAAGTCTCATTTACTTCTGTAACATATTGCCAAAACATTGACCAGGTGCTGTTTGGGTTGGTTGATGCTGCTTGAGATTTCCACACCCCGCACTTACAAGATTATAGGGAAGTGTCTTGCGGCAGGCAGAGTACAGGAGATGCTGGTAGATTATCACAAAGCCCTTTCCATGTTTCCTCCCATTGACTTTCTGCCTTTTTCTCTTCCCTTAAGTATTGTGACCATTCTCATCTGGTATCTACTGAGAATGAGGCTCCTAGACTTAAGCAACAAACTGAAGCTCACTCATTAAGCTGTGACAGAGTTGTTGATTCACTCAACAGTTGAATTGAAAGCACGGTGGGCTTTTAATCTACTTCCTGACAACTACTTTGGCTGAAGTCATGAATATGTAATAAAATAACAGAATATGACACAATTTTCACATTCCAATAGTGCCACCTTCAAATTTTCTGGTTGCTTCAATAAATCACATTCACTGGAGAGATGGCTCAGCTGTTAAGAGCAATTACTGCTCTTGAAGAGCACCTGGTTTTGTTTCCCAACACCCAGTTATCAGCTCACAACTTTCTGTAACTCCAGATACAGGTGATCAGATCCCTCTTCTGACTTTCCAGTTCACTCCATACACATTTGAATACTACAATTCACAACAACACACAGTCAACTCACTCAGACATATTGTCTGATGACTGTGCCAGCAAGGCAGGCATGCACACACATCAACAAAAAAGTAAATAGACTAACATTTTAAAAGCCTGTTCATTAGATATCAACACAAACTCTGTGATTATAGAAATTAAAAATAAAATAAAAACAAGAAAGATTTCAACTATATCTTCATATCTTTCTCCATGATGTAAGACAGTGACTCTGCTAGATCCTTCCCTGCACAGTGCCCTTTAAACCAAATGATCAGATCCAAGTCCCACATCCACTGGCTTGAGTAGTGTGTCAACCAATACCTGAGCTACAACCAATCTCTACGCTTATACCAAAACTACTCTGTCACTAAATAAAGTCTTCTACCATGCAATTTCCAAAATCTGCACACAACCAGATCTACCCCTACTTCATGTGTGGTCAGAAAGAATAAACTACAGACTAACCCAGTACCCACTACCAGCCTAAATTCATTCCATCTGAGCCCATTTATAACCACTAGGATTAACCTACCATCACCTAATTCCTTCTGCCCCCGATTTTTTCTGTCTATATCAGAAGCCCACATGCATACATCTCATTGAGGAAGTTCAAACAATATGAAATAACAAGCCACTATCTACCCTTGAATATCTGCCAGTCTTGTAGAAATGTTAGCCAATGTGAAATTCCTAAGTGAAGACTGGGGCTCAGAATGTAAAAGGATAATCATAAAAGTCAACAAGGATTTCAGGGAGTTTAAAGGGACACAGCAAAACAGTTTAATGAAATTCAGAGAAAGAACTTCAGGAGAATGAGTAAATGTGAGATCCTTCCATTTTTTGGTATCTTCTTTACTTTCTTTAAAGCCTCAAATTCTTATGGCACAGGTTTTTAACATTTTTGGTTAATGTTACCCCAAGGCATTTTATGTTGTTTGGGGCAATTGCTAAGGGTAATGGTTCTCAGAATTCTTTCTCAGCACATTTGTCATCTGTATATGGTAGGGCTACTGATTTTTTTTTATTTAATCTGGTATCCTGACACTTTGCTGAAGGTGTGTATCAGTTGTAGGTTTTCCCTGGTAGAGTTTTTCTGGTCACTTATGTAGACTATCATATCATCTGCAAATAGTGAAAGTTTGACTTCTTCCTTTCCAATTTGTATCCCTTGATCTCCTTTTGTTTTCTTATTGCTCAAGCTAGAACGTCCAGGACAATATTGAAGACCTATGAAGAAAGTGGACAGCCTTGTCTTGTCCCTGAGTTTAGAGGAATCATGTTGATTTTCTCTCCTTTTAGTTTGATGCTGGCCTTTGGCTGGATGTATATTGATTTTATTATGTTAAGGTATGTTCCTGTTATCCATGATCTCTCCAAGATCTTTATAATGAAGGGACTTTGGATTTTGTCAAATGCTTTTTCAGCATCTAGTGAGATGATCTTGTGGTTTTTCTTTCTCAGTCTGTTTATATGGTGGATTACATTGATGGATTTTTGTATGTTGAACCATCCTTGAATTCCTGGGTTGTATCCTACTTGCTAATGGTGGGTGATTTCTCTGATGTGTTCTTGCATTTGATTTACCAGCATTTTATTGAGTATTTTGGTATCAAAGTTCATGAGGGATATTGGTCTGTAGTTCTCTTTCTTAGTTGTGTCTTTGTGTGGCTTGGGTACCAAAGTTATTCAAGCCTCCTAAAAAGAATATGGCAATTACCTTTCTTCTTCTATTATGAAGAATATTTTGAGGAGTATTAGTATTAACTGTACCTTAATTTCTGGTAGAATTTTGCACTGAAGCCATGTGGCCCTGGGCTTTTTTTGTTGGGAGACTTTTGATATCTGCTTCTATTTCATTAAGGGTTATATAGACATATTTATGTTGCTAATCTGTTCTTGATTTAATTTTGGTAAGTGAAATCTATACAGAAAATTGTCCATTTCCTTTAGATTTTCCAATTTTGAGAAATACAGGTTTTCGAAGTATGACCTGATGATTTTCTGAATTTCCTGTGTATCTGTTTAATTCCCCTTTAATTCCTAATTTTATTATTTTGCATGTTGACTCTCTGCCTTTTGGTAAGTTTGGATAAATGTTTGTCTATCTTGTCGATTTTCTCGAAGAACGAATTCTAAGTTGCATTTATCCTTTCTATTGCCCTCCTAGTTCCCACTTTATTGATTTCAGCCCACAATTTGATTATGTCCTGGAGTGTGCCCCTCCAGGGTACATTGGCTTCTTTGTGTTCTAGAGCTTTGAGTTGTGCTGTTAATTGTCATGTGTGATTATTCTCCAATGTATTCATGTGCATGTGTGCACTTAGTGTTATGAACTTTACTCTTATCACTGCTTTCAGACTGTCCAATAGGTTTGGGTATATTGTACCTTCATTTTCATTGAATTCTATCAAGTCTTTGATTTCTTTCTTTATTTCTTCCTTTACCCAGTTTAGCATTGCTCAATTTCCTTGAGGTTGTAGGTTTTCTGCAATTTGTGTTATGGTTGAATTATACCTTTAACCCATAGCGATCCCATAGTATACAGGGTGTTATTCCATTTTTTAAAATCTGCTGAAGTTTGCTATGTTGCCAAGTATGTGGTCGATTTTAAAGAAGGTTCCATTTGGCACTGAGAAGAAAGGATATGAAAAACCACAAGGGAAAAGACAGACTTAGGTATAAAGGCAGAATCATGTCAATAACAACTGACTTCTAAATGGAATATCTGAAAGACTTAAGACCCTGGATTGTTGTTCTTCATTTTTGAAATACCACTGATGCCAGCCGAAACTACAATATTCACAAAAACTAACAATCACAACAGAAGGAATGGAGAAAAACATTCCATGATGTAAAAACTTAAACTATTCATTTATTTATTTTCTCTTGTCCTTGATTGAAAATATATTCTTTTCTCATACAATATATCCAGATTACATTTTCCCTTCCCTGAACTCCTCCCATTCCTTCCCACCTTCCCTCCCCTCCAGATCCACTCTTTTTCTCTCTCTCATTTGAAATGAACAGGCTTCTAATACATAACAACCAAACAAGACAAAGTAAAATATATTAAGATGAAGCTACAACAATTATGTTGAAGTTGGACATGGCAACATAACAGGAGATAAAGAGTCCAGGGGGCTGGCACAAGACAGAGATCTGCTTGTTCTCACAGTCATGAGTCCTATAAAATATCAAGCCAATAACTATAGTGTATACACACATGCACACACACACATACATTCACACAAATATTGCGTACAGGACATGATGGATAACCATATAAGCCTAGTGCTTGCTTCTTCAGTCTCTTGGAGTTCATATGTGCCTTGCTTAGTTGATTCAGAGCGCTTTGTTCTCCTGGTGGCTTCCATCCCCTCTGGCTCTTAGAGTCTTTTCACCTGATGAAGATGTACAATTTAGTCTCTCTCTCTCTCTCTCTCTCTCTCTCTCTCTCTCTCTCTCTCTCCCTCAAAAATGTTTGTCTGTGGATCTGTGCATCCGTTCTCATCTGCTGCTGGAGGAAGTCTCTCTGATGCTGACTGGATAAGGGACTGATCTACTAGTATAGCAGAATATAATTAGGAATAATTTTATTGATTTCTTTAGACTACTCATGTCTGGTTTTACCCTTGGTCTCAGGGATATCTAGTGTCTGGATTTTGGTTACCCAATTAGTTTCTAAGATGAGTTTCTTCTCATGGCATGGGCCTTAAATCATATCAGATATTGGTTGGCTACTCCCAAATTTCTATGCCAATTATTTAAGGCAGAATAGATATATTGTAGATATAATTTGTATGGCTGGGTCAGTGTTCATGCATATGTTTCTCTTTTAATTAGCCTGCAGAATACTGTACTTTCATGTACAAAAGACACTAGATAATGTGGGTATAGGGTCTATGAAGACACCAGCTAAACATCTCCATAATCAATTAATTGTATAGGTGGTATATTCAGCAATAAGACAATGCTGTCTGTTTGAGGAGAGCAACATATTATCTTGGCAACAGCCAGGGTTGTTTGGGGGATCTCCAAGGGACCCCAATGTCCAATGACTCAATTATAACTAATAAAGTCCCACAACTTGAAGTTTCATTTGGTGACAAGAGATGTCCAGGTGGAGCTCCATCTTCTGCATTATTTGGAGACTTCTTCAGTATCACATTCATATATTTTAGCAGGTTTCCACTGCACTAAGTTTCCATACTGCCCCACAAATGTCCCACAAGTATAGCTGTTGTAGTAAGATTTTTTCTTTTGTGGGATCCTTCATCCAGCTTTACAAGTAAATCACACATAGAGGCTGACTCTTAATTACGAGTGGCCAACGTTAGCTTGGCTTGTTTCTTGAAAGTTTTGCTTGGCTTAAATTAAACTTCTAACTTTTGCCCCTGGGCCTTTGCTCTTGTCTTAATTCTGTAAATCTTACTCTTACTCTTTGGATGGCTGTGTAGCTGGATGATACTGTGGCTGACATCTGACATCCTTCTCTTCTTGTTTAATGCTGCTCACTCCTTTACCTTGGTTCTCCTTCTATTTATAATCTGTGCCAGTCATCCCCACTTCTCCTTGCTCCTGCCTTGCTATTGGCCATACATCTCTTTATTAGACCATAAGTTATTTTAAAAAGGCATTATAACACATCTTCATAGAATTAAACAAATGCAATGTAAACAAAAGTCACACACCTGAAAATAATATTCTACGACAAGCTGCATCTCTCCACATTCCCTCCATCAAAGCCATCACCTCTCCTTCCCCACATATCTTCCATTCACAACCACACAAATTCTAGTCCATCATTAAAACAACCCAGGAAGCTTCATGCAAAGCCCCCAGATACTTTCTATATATCTGCCTTCTTTGAGATTATAGATTTTAGAGTGTTTATAAATTATTTAATGGCTAATGTTCACAAAGAAGTAGATTAAATACCATATTATCATTCTGAATCTGGAAAACTCTCTCAGGATGACTCTTTTTCTGTTCCATTAATTTGTCTGCATACACACACACAAACACACACCCACACACACACACACACACCATGCAACCCAATACCACTCATCTCCCTTTTCTCCAAGTCTTCCCCCTCACTCATGCAGAACCCCATAAAGAAACTCCCCTAAGGTTAATTTACATAAAACAAAAGCAAAACCACCTCACACCTCTGTCTTTCAGGTCTCACTAACACCCCAGAATTCATTCTAGTGGCATTGGGAGCTGCAGTTTTTTGATCAGTATACCCTTGTCCAATGAACCCAAACTACTTATGTTCACTGTAATGATTCATTGTCCAGGATCAAGGCCTCTGGCCTCTAGCACACCATCATCACTGGACCTCACAGATAACTCCTCTCAGGCATACTGCTGTTGCCCTACTCATGGGGATCCTGCTGTTAAAATTATGTATCCAGTATCTTCATGTGCTCTAGCAAATCATAGATTGGGTAGATGTTAGGGTGGGCCAACCTGAGCCCCAGATTGTGTGTCTGCATGGTAGCTGAGTTGATCAATCTGGGCCATTTTGACTTCCACCCTTAGGCAAGGGGCAGAACCAGCTCTCCTAGGCCTATGCCATGTGGGCAGCTCACCCATTACCTCGGAGAGGTGTAGGGTCAAATCTCCAGAGTGAGGGGACCAGCTCTCTTACTGCAGTGTCTAGTGAGGGATAGGGCTAGATATCCCAGGGCCAGTGAAAGGCAGGGCTACTAACCATGGGCCTTGGATTTCAACTCCCATTGTGTACATGGCCTCTCATGGTTACACTGTCCATGGACATCAATACAGACCACTACTGCAGTGGGATAACAGATACAGACAACAGCTCATAGTGGATATCACCATGACCATGGTGGCAGTGAAGATCACCCATATCAGTATGGACTCAGAAGTAGCAGGACCATTGAATTATATAGACACATGTAACTCCTTAGACCCTGGGCATCCACCCAATACTTGGTGGTAACTGGAGACATGGACATGGACTCAGCTCCAGGTTGTGGTAAGGCCAGGGTCCCAGATATGCTAGAAGTCTAAGCCTGGACAACCACATTGCCTCAGAAGACAGTACAGGCCACCCAGATCAGCATGGCTGTGGTGGTGTCATTGTCCTTGCACACCAATGTGGTCACTGCTTGCAGCCTAGAACCCAGGCATCTGTGTGGTCTTTGGTGTCAATGTGGGAAAAGGACATCAACACAGACATGGCCCTCAGTGGCAACCTGTGCTTCGATGTTACCATGGCCCCACAGTGACAGCTTAGGCCATACAGACAACCTTGGACACAATGGCAGCCTGGCCCTCGCGCACCAACACAGCCCCAGGTAGTATCCAAGTATTTGGCATCATCTTTAATGACTTTAATGACATTATAAGACATGGACATCAACACAGTACAGAGTTGCTGTAGGGTCATGGACCCAGACATGGCCCTTAGGAACAGCTCAGGTCTGGATGTCATGATGGCCACTGGAGGCAGCACAAGCCACTAAGATCTGCATGGCTCAGTGGCAGCACAAGCTTTGATAAACACAAACACATCCCAGTCCATGAGCATCCTTTTGGCCTTTGGTAGCAACATGGGTTCTGGATGTCAACTTAGCCCTTGGCTGCTGTAGATCCATGGACCAAAACATGTCCATTAGCTGCAGCCTGGGTCTGCACTTTACCTTGGCCCTCAATGGCAAACAGGCCACTCAAAGATGTCATTCTTTAAACAGCTGAGTAATAATCCATTGTGGAAATATACCACATTTTCTTCATCCATTGTCCTACTGAGGGACATCTGGGTTGTTCTCAGTTTTTGGCTGAAGCAGTGAACATGGTTGAGTAAGTGTCCTTGTGGTAGGATGAAACATCCTTTGTGTGTATGACTAAGAGTGATATAGATAGGTCTTGAAGTAAATGGATTCCCAACTATCTGAGGAACTGTCATACACATAAGGAATCCCATAGTGCCTCTACAGGATTACAGTACCACCAGCAAAGGAGGAGTGATCCCACTATTCTATATATTAACTAGCATGAGCTGCCATGTGTGTTATGAATCTTAGCCATACTGACAAATGTGAGGTGGATCCTCAAGTTAGTTTTGATGTGCACTTCTCTGGTGGCCAAGTCTGTTGAACATTTCTTTAAGCATATTTTGGCCTCTATTGAGAATTCTGTTTAGACTCCTTGTTGTGTCAGGATTACTTGGTTTTATGAAATCTGGTTTCTTCAGCTCTTTATATTTTTTGGATATTAGCCCTCTATCAGATGTATGGTTGGTAAAAAAAAAATCTTTTCCCATTTAGCAGCCTGCTGCTTTGTTCAGTGGCCTTTGCCTTACAAGAGTGAGTTTCAAGAGTTCCCTTTAATTATTGTTGCTCTTAATGCCTGCATCAATGATGTTCTATTTGGAAAGGCTTCTCCTGTGCCAATGACTCCAAAACTATTCTCCACATTCTCTTCTATCAGGTATATGTGTTTATGTTGAGGTTTTTGATCCATTTGCAATTGAATATTGTGTAGCATGATATGTATGGATCTATTTCTATCCCTCTACTTGCAGTCATCCAGTTTTATCAGTACCAATTGTGGAAGATGTTGTCTTTCATCCCATTTATTATATTTCTGGCTTCTTTATCAAAAATTAGATGTCCAGGCCGGGAGTTGGTGGCACATGGCTTTAATCTAGGCACTCGGGAGGCAGAGGCAGGCAGAGCTCTGTGAGTTCGAGGCGAGCCTGGTCTCAAGAGTTAGTGACAGTATAGGTTCCAAAGCTACACAGAGAAACCCTGTCTCAAAAAACCAAAATAAAAAAAATCAGATGTCCATAGGTATGTGGCTTTATATCTTCAATTTGATTGTGCCAATTGAAATGTCTTTGTGTATGCCAGTTCCATGCTGTATTTGCTATGATAGCTCTGTAATAATACTTGAAATCATGATGGTGACACTTCCAGAAATTCTTTTATTTTCATGATTATTTGAGCTACCCTGAATTTTTTTAAATCTGAATATTGTTTTTGTTAGCATGACCATTTTATCTATGCTAATCCACCAATCCACCAGCATGGATTTCTTTCCATCACCTTGTATTTTCTTTAGTTATTTCTTTGAAGACATGAAGTTTTTTTCCATCATACATGTCTTTCCCTTGTTTGTTTAGAGTTAAACCCAAAATATTTTATACTATTTGAAGCTATTGTGTATGGTACTGTTTCCCTAATTTCTTTCTCTGTTCATTTGCCTTATGTATATAGGTAGTGTACTTATTGTTTGAGATTATCTTGTATCCTGCCACTTTCCTGAAAGTGTTTATCAGCTGTAGAAGTTCCTTGTGGGTTTTTTGAGTCACATATTGAAACTCTCACATCATCTCCAAATAATAAAACTATAACTTTTTCCTTTCCACTTGTACTCCCTTGATCTCCTTCAGTTGTCTTACTGTTCTTACTAAAACAATATTCAATAGGTATGGAGAGAAGAAAGCGTAGTCTTGTTCCTGATTTTAGTGTAATTACTTTAAGTTCTCTCCATTTAAGCTGATGTTGGCCATAGTCTTGCTGTAAACTGCCTTTCTTACCTTATGTCCCTGGTTTTCCTAATCTCACTAGGGCTTATGTCATGAAGTGTTGTTGAATTTTGTCACATTTTCTTCATCTAGTGAGATGATGATGTGTGGATTTTTTTCATTTTGCTTATGTTTTGGATAACAGTTTTTTATATTTGTACAGTGAAGCATCCGTGCATCTCTGGGATGAAGCATGCATGATCATGGTATATAATATATATGGTGTTTTCTTGAATTTGTTTTACAAGTATTTTTTTTGCATGTATGTCCCTAGGAGAAATTAGTCTCTAATTCTCTTTCTTTGTTTGATCTTTATGTGGATGTGTATCAGCGTAATCTTGGCCACATAAAATGAATTAGGCATTGTTCTTCCTGTTCCCATTTTGTATAATAATTTGGAGATTGCTGGTGTTGACTCTTCTTGGAATGTCTGTTGGAATTCTGTGATTGAACCATCTGCCCCTGGAATTTTTCTGTGTTTTTTTGTTTGTTTGTTTGTTTTGTTTGTTTGGGAGACTTCTTTTTCACTATGTGTTATAGGTCTGTGTAAATTGTTATCTGATCTTGATTTAACTTTGGAAATGGATGCTTATTGAGGAAATTATTCATTTCATTTAGATTTTCCAATTTGATTGAGTACAGGTTTTTAACATGCATTCTTGTAAATCTCTGGATTTCTTCATTGACTATTGTTATGTTCCTCCTTTCATTTATGATTTTGTTAATTTGAATATTCTCTCTCTGTCCTTTAATTAATTTAGACAACAATTTGTCAACCTTATTTACCTTCTCAAAGATCCAATTCTTTTTCATTTACTCATTGTATTGCTTTCCTTCTTTACATTTTGTGATTTCATCCCTCAGTTTGATTGTTTCTTAACATCTACCTATTTGAACTAAGATTTCTTCTATTTAATCTAGAAGATCCCGTGTGCTTTTTTCTTGTTAGCTTGAAATCTTCCCAGGTTTTTGTTTTGTTCTTGTTTTAGCATTTTATGTAGACAATTAGTGCTGTGAACTTGCCCTTTCCAGTGACTTTCTTTGTGTTCAAAAGTTTGTGTATTTTATGCATTTATTATCATTCAGTTCTAGAAAGTACGTATTATTTTACTTCTTTTTGTCTTGACCCATTTTTTCCATTAAGTTCAGAGTTATTCAGTTTTGCTATGTTTGTAACCTTTATTCTTGTTTATGTTGTGGTTAATAGCCAGCTTTAATCCTTAGTAGTCTGATATGATGCAGGGTGTTATCTCACTTTTCCTATATGTGATGGTACTTGTTTTAGAGAGTGTTCCATATGGTTCCTAGAAAAAAGTATATTTTGTGAATTAGCCTGATATATTCTGCAAATACCTTTTAAGGACATTTTTTTTCTGTCTGTTAGCTCCATTATTTATCTGTTTAGTGTGTGTTTGAATGACTTGTTTAGTGCACAGAGTGGAGTGTTGAAGTCTCCCCACTATCAGTGAGTGAGGGAAAGTATGTGATTTAAGCTATAGATGTGTTACTTTACAAATTTGGGTGTCCTTTAATTAAGGGCTCACATTTTAAGATGTGGAAAGTCATGTTGGTAATTTTTTCCTTGACTGAGGATGTAATGTCCTTCACTATCTCTTCTGATTAGTTTAGTTTTGAAATCTATTTTGTTAAATGTTAAAAACGGCTACACAAAATTTACCTATTAGGTTCATTTGTTTGGAGTATATTTTCCCATACTTTTACCCCATTGAGATGTCTATCTAGCATGTTCATCTGTGTTTCCTTGATGCAACAGAAGGACAGGCACTGTTTTTGCATCCATTCTGTTTGTCTATGTCTTTTTATTGGGTAATTGAGTCCACTGGCATTTAGAAATATCCATGACCCATAATTGTTGCTTCTTGTTGTTTTGTTGGTTATGGTGGTGATTGTTTTGTTGTTGTTGCTGGTAGTATCTGTATGCATGATACCTTTTTTTTGTCTTGTGGTTCTCAGATTATTTATTGCATGTATTTTCTTGGTTGTGTTTTACTTTCTTTGGTTGCAGTTTTCCTTCCAACTCCTTTATTTGGGCTGGATTTCCAAATAAATATCATTAGTTTTTACTTCATCATGAAATATCTTATTTCATGTATCTGTGATGATTTAAATTTTATTTTATTTTATTTTATTAGTTCAAATTAGGAACAAGCTTGCTTCAGATGTCAATCCATTTTCCCTCTTCCTCCCCTCCCCCTCAACAACCCACCTGCCCCTAGACATCCCTGTGGGGAGCCCCTTTTGAGGGCCTTACCCTGCCAAGGGGGGTGGGGGATGATTTAAATTTTTGCTGGCTGTAGTATTCTAGGCTAGCATCTGTAGTGTCTTACAATCTACAACATATGTGTCCAGGATTTTCTGGCATATAGAATGTCAATTGAGAAACCCATTGATTAATTCTAATACTTCTGGCTTTGTGTATTACTTTATTTTTCCCCCTTGCTCTTAATATTCTCTCCTTTTACATCTTTCCTCCTCATCACTCTGTGGTAAGGGGATGTTCTTTTTGGACCAATCTATTTAGTGTTTGTGTTGGTTTGAAAGAAAATGGCCTTCAAACAGCAGTTTTAGGATTTGTGGCTTTGGTAAGAGTAGGTGTGGACTTGTGGAGGAAAAGTGCAACCATGGGAATAAGCGTTGAGGTATCTATGCTTAAGCTACACCCAATGAGATGGTTCAATTCTTGTTTATTGTGGATGAAGAAACAGAACTTTCACACCACTATCCAGCACTATGTCTGAATATATGACACCATGTCCCACCATGACAATAATGGACTAAATCTCTGAAACTTAAATCCACACCAATTAAACATTTTTCTTTATCAGAGTCACTATGCTCATGTGGTCTCCTTACAGCAAAAGAACCCTTAGACCATGTTCTTATGTGCTTTTTGTACCTTTACAGTCATCTTTTGCTTTGATCCGGAATCTTTTATGATATTTTCTCCAAAATATTTCCTAGGCCTTGGAATTGGGCTTATTTTCATTCTACTAGTCTTATTATTCTTGGGTTTGGTCTTTACATTGTATCCAAGTTCCTTGATATTACATGTCAGGAATTTTTTAGTTGTAACATATTCTTTGACCTATGTATCCATTTATTCCATTGTATTTAAAATATCTGATATGCTTTCTTCCATTTCTTGTATTTTGCTGGTGAGCTTCCCTCTGTAGTTCCTCTGTGAATTCCTTAATTTGTTTTTTCTTTATTGATTCTCTTTTCATTTTCAGGTCTTCAACATTGTAATTTGTTTCTTTCCACTGTTTCTGGTGTTTTCCAAGATATATTTATAGGGTAAATTTATTACTTCAACCTGTTTCATTCTATTATCTTGGGTTTCTTATGGGATTTATTTCTTACTTGAGGACCTCTATCATCTTTATGTGGGATGTTTTAAGGTCTTTTACTTGTGCCTCACCTATTCGTGGCCTGCTGTTAACTTGTGTTTTGTGGATACATAATGCCCTGGCTATTATTGATTGTGTTTTTATGCTGGTGTCTAAGAAATCTGGGACTGGGAATGTTATATGTCTGGGTGATTTATTCTGGTCTTTTCCTTGTTGCATATGTGTTTTGTTCATTAGTTTCTGTTTTCTATATATTTTCAGAGAGCTTGATGGCCTTGTGTTGCCTGGTAGGAAAGGTTCTGTGTCCCTAATATTACAGCCACTGAGGGTACCAGTTAATCTGTGTTTCTTAGCATTGGGTGCTTACACTTCGGAATTGGGAGCAACTGTGGGTCTGAAAATGTTCAAAGGAGGTAGGAAATCAAGGTGTTCAACCAGGATTGGCCTAATAAACTCTTCTTTTATAAACTTCTTAGGAGTAGACAGTGAAGAAATGCCCCGGTCCGCAGGGTCAGTCAATGGGGACCTTGAGAGCAGGACTGGGAATGAAAAGTGCAAGAGATGTGAGAGATGGAGACAAGACAGTATTCTAATCAAGTCTTGTTTATTAAACACACAAGCAGGGCTTAAGTGTGATAAGAGAATCAGGAATGGTGGGGAAGGTGAATAGCAACCTGCAAGATTTGTTGCCAGGAGATAAGGCTAGGATTGAGCGACTCCTGTCCAAGTAGGATGTGGGGGAAGGTTGCCATCAGCCAGGCAGAGGTAGAGCTGTAGCAGTGGCTTTCCTGACCCATGGAATATGCTGTATAAGAGAATAGGCAGATGTGAAGAGCCTGAAACTTAACTGGGTGTTAATTCTTAAAATAGTAATAGAGAGAACAAGATGGCAATTATTATGCTATCTACATTCAGGATAATCTGCAGGTCCAACTTTTCTTTAATATAATTAGAGGGCCAAAGGTTGGGATATCCTTGAGGGGACAGTGCCTGTCTTAGGCCACCGGGAATCATGCGTTAGAGAGTGTGGACAACCCTACTTATCATTAGAGATCACATTGCATGAATGCCATTCCTGTCTTAGGGGCTCGTCAGGAACAAACACTCTCAGCGTTCCCTCTCTTGCCCATCATTGGCTATCCGGCCTAGCTCACCAAGGAAGGAATGAACTCAATAATCTTGAAGATGACTTGGTCATAAAACTTATGACTAGAGTTCATCACAGCTGTCTCTCATTTCTGCCAAATTAAGGCAATGATCCTGCACCTGTGCAGGCTGCATTTTTATAGCATCTATCTGATTCTCAATGAGGGCCATCAATTTATTAAATAGAAAAGGTCTGAGAGATAAAAGAATTAATAGGCCAACAAAGGGGTCTAGCAAGGCAAGAAGATAGGGCAGCAATCCACTGCAGGTACTCCAAATACGTTGGTCGAACAGTTCTCTTTGGCGTTTTTCAAGGTGGTCTTGATGTTTTTTGATTCAATCTTGAACAATGCCCGATTTGTTAGCATAGAAGCAGTAGTTCTCCTGTAAAGTCGACCACATGCCTCTCTTGAGTGAAGTAAGTAATTCTAGGTCTCTCCTATTTTTTAGGACTATCTCTGCTAGAGTCAAACTGATCTTGTAGATCCTGGATGGATCTATAAGCAGTATTTACATCATCAGCAATTTGTGTAACTGTTGAGAATAGGTCTTTAAGTCTACTTCCATGCCAGTGGAGCCAGTGGCTAGAACTTCTGCCACACCAAGACCTAACAATAGAGGATCATCTGAGGATGAGATAATCCATGCTAGATATAGGGACAGTCTTGTCCCCAGGTAAAATCTCTATATCTGGGAGGAGGTTGGCCAGGACACAAAGCCTTGTACAATTGCCTGGCAGCATGGAGTATGCTACTCCATTTCTACAAATAAGAATTTGTCCTGCTCTGACACAGAGAGCTGTGGCCAATTAATCACTGAGAAACAAAAGGTAAGGGAAATCTTTCCTACAACTATACCAAAGCTATGGTTCTTAAAATATTTATAGAAGTATAATGAATAATTAAATCCTGTAGGTTGAACTCTAAAAGGAATGATTGTTTAGCTGATAATTACTTGTCCGTAGGGAACCATGGGTGGGTATCAAAGAGTCACTGAACATGGGGATTCCTAAAGGACACTGAGTACCTAAAGCTAAGCACAGCCAGCATCTTCTGCCAAAAGGCGGTTGGTGTGGTTTAAAGTATGGTGAGTGGCAGCTATTGTCTCTGATGTATAGGGATCCACTTCCACCCCTGTAGATTTGGGAAGCAATAAGTGATGATAAGCTATGTGAGGAATTAGGGGTCAATCATAAGTTGTATTTTCTCCTGCATCATGGTTTCTCTAACCTCGTCTGTGGGCCCACCATCAGACACATGGATAGGAACTATTTTATTCCAACATGCTGGTTTTCCTGAGGTAGCATTTCAGGAGGCTGTGGCATATTCGTGCTTGCCTAAAGACTTTTGTGTAAGAGACCAATCACCTCCAAGTTTGCCAGTGTAAGTGATTACGGGTAAGGCAGTATAGTTTTATTTATGAGAAGACCAACAGGCTGTGGCCACACTAATACAAGACCACATTGATGAAGTCACACAGTCACAGAAAGATAAATGCCACATGTTTTCTCTCATAGACAGTTCCTAACTAAAACTATTCATATGTGACTACATATCCCGGAGTAATAGCAGAATGAGACAATTTCTGTGATGGGAAAGAAACAAAGAGGCAAATACCAGGGAACAGCTCATCTGACTGTGCAAATGGGAAAAGGAGGATCTCTACTTATTGAAGTGGCAAGAGAGAAATTCAGAATGAGGGAGGAAGGTTAAACAACTGTAAGGATTTCTGGAAAATTCATGAGAAATCGTACTATTAATCTAAAAACTAAGGCTACAGCACATACACATATGTCTGGCTATAAATACACATATAATGTTTAAATGAAATTCCTTCATCTGGGCTGACCTTGCTCATTCTAAGGGCCAAAGACCACCCAACGATATCCACAACACCAGGCATGAGAAGGCCCATTTGAGTTCAATTTCAGGGTTATCTAAAGACACACAAAACATACAAGATATTGCCAATGCCCTTGGCTGCCTCCTAGAAGAGGGAGGTGAGTGTCTTTACTGAAGACACAAGGCATTTCAGAAATAGGTCAAATAAGTCCCTGAGCTGGAACTGAGTTGCAATTCTTCTCCTTCAGGGCTACATCTCAGGGTACCAGAAGGCACCAAATAAGAGAAGTACCCATCAATCCTCCCAGCTATGACACCTATGAATCACAACAAAGACCTGCATGGCATGATATCACTACGGGTACAGAAGTGGCATGGATACCTTAGCATGTAACCAATTAATTGGGCTCAAGGCATGCTCAACCTGAGGAAAACAAGCTTGGTATTAGAACCCTAGCAAACTACCAAGACCAATTAGGTCATAGATCTTGGAGATCATATAGATTCCAATTTATTAAACTGATAAGTATCTCCCTCTACACCTTACTTGTGGAGAAAGATGTGTGATAGGTTTAACCTGAGAATCATGGGGAGAAAAGAAAAAATTCCACAGGTGACCAATTAAAACAAGCTGTATTTGGGGTTGTACACATGGCTGGCCATCTGACTGTCTCACCTAAGTGATGTTATGGGAGAGCAATCCCTGCTGGCCTCTTGAAGTCCCTTCTATAGCAGAGATAAGGTGTTCCCAGGGATGACAGACTTGGCTGTTTTCCTTTATTAGAAAGATACAATGAAAAGGAAGGAAAAAAAGTAAAGACATATGAATAGGGGTTCAAGTTTAGTGTGGGTTGAAAATTATTTTTTGAAGTTTACATTGCATCTAAGAAACAGGAATATATTCTGAATAACAAAGAGAATGCTGTTTTAAATTTTTTAAAAAAAATTTATTAATTCAAATTTGGAACAAGCTTGCTTTGCATGTCACTCTCTTCTCCCTCCTCTCCCCACAATCCTCCCCCAACCCCAGCTGCCCCCCACCCCATCTACCTTCCACTCCCCAGGCATTGTAGAACCCTTGACAGGGTCCGCCAAAAACACTGACTGCATCATCCTGGGCCAGGCCTAGGCCCTCCCCAATGTGTCCAGGCCAAGACCACATCCCTTCACATGGGATTGGCTCTCCAAGTCCCTTCTTACACCAGGGAAAAATACTAATACACTACCATGGGCCCCCTAGAGTGTGGAGGACTCCTCATTGACATCCATGTTCAGGGTCTGATTGAGTCCTGTGGTGGCATCCCAGACAGCAGTCTGTGGTCCATGTGTTGCCCCTTTTTCAGGCAAGCTGATTTTGTGGGTTTCACCAGCCTGGTACTGACCCCTTCGATCTTCATTCCTCCCTCTCTGCAAGTAGGTTCGAGAGTTCAGTTCAGTGTACATCTGTGGATGTTTGCCTCTGCTTCTATCATCCACTGGATGAGGGATCCAAGATGGCATAATAAGTAGTCATCAGTCTCATTGTAGGGGAAGGGAATTAAGTTACCCTCTGCACCATTGCATAGATTGTCAGTTTGTGTCATTCATGTAGATCTCTGGGAATCTCCCTAGTGCCAGATCTCTCCTCTGACCTATAATGGCTCCCTCTGACATGGTATCTCTCATCTGGCTCTCCTCTATTCTTCCCCAACTCAACATTTCTGATCCTCCATTTCCTCCTTTCCCCTCCTCTTCTAATCCTCTCATTCTGGCAGCTCCCTGTCTCCTAAGATCATGCTCCAAATTAGCTCATGAGATCCTGCCCTTTCCCATTCTCTAGGGTCCATGAATTCTTCTCTTAACGTCCTTCTTGTATCCTAGTTTCTTTGGTGAAGAGGATTGCAGACTGGTAATCATTTGCTCATATATGAGTGACTACATACCATGTTAGTGTTTTTGTGACTGGGTTACCTGATTCAAGATGGTTTATTCTAGTTCCATTATTTTGCCTATGAATTTCAGGTTTCCATTGCTTATTTCCACTGAGTAGTAATCCATTGTATAAATATATCATATTCTCTCTATCCATTATTCAGGAAAGGGGCATCCTGGTTGCTTCCAGGTTCTGGCTATTACAAACAATGCTGCTATGAACACGGTAGAACATATGTCTCTCTTGTATGAATGTGCATTATTTGGGTATATGCCCAAGATAGGAATTGCTGGATCTTGAGGTAGACTGATTCTCATTTTTCTGAGCAACAGCCATAATGATTTGCAAAGTGGTATTACAAATTTGCACTCCCACCAGCAATGGAGGAGTGTTCCTTTTCGTCCACATCCTCTCCACCATATATTGCCATTGGTGTTTTACATTTTAGCCATTCTGTCCATTGTAAAATGGTATATCAGAATTGTTTTGAGTTGCATTTCTCTGATGGCCTAGAATTTTGAGCACTTTCTGAAGTGTCTTTCAGCCATTTCAGATTCTTCTGTTGATAATTCTCCATTTAGTTCTGCTCCCCACATTTTAATTTCATTTTTTGGTGTTTTGGTATCTGGCTTCTTGAATTCCTTGTATATTTTGGAAATCATCCCTCTGTCATACATGGGGTTGATGAAGATCTATTCCCATTATGTGTACTGTCATTTTGTCTTCCTGACTGTGTCCTTTGCCTTACAGAATCTTCTCAGTTTCAGAGGTCCCATTTACTAATTGTAGATCTCAGTGTCTGTGCTACTGGTGTAATGTTTAGGAAGTGTTTTGCAGTGACAATTCATTCAAGGGTATCTCCCACTTACTCTTCTAGAAAATTCAGTGTGGCTGGATTTATGTTGAGATCGTTGATCCATTTGCACTTAACTTTTGTGCACGGTGACAGATATGGATATATCTGCAATCTTCTGCATGTCTGAATCCAGTTGTGCCAGCACCATTCGTTGAAGATGCTGTCATTCTTCCATTTATAGTGTTAGCATCTTTGTGAAAAATAAGGTGATCGTAGGTTTGTTGGTTAATATGAGGGATTTTATTTTGATTTCATTGGTCTATCTGTCTATGTTTGTGCCAATACCAAGCTCTTTTCAGATATATGTCTCTATAATAGAGCTTGAAGTCAGGGATTCTGATGTCTCCAGATGATCCTTTATTATACAGAGTTGTTTAGGCTATCAGGGGATTTTTGCTTTTCCATATAAACATGAGAATTTTTCTTTCAAAATCAGTGAAGAACTTTTTTGGCATTTTGATGGGGATGGTGTTGAATCTTTAGATTAATCTTGGTGAGTTTTCCATTTTTACTATGTTGATTCTACTCATCCAAGTACATGGGAGATCTTTCCATTTTCTGGTACCTTCTTTACTTTCTTTCTTTAAATACTCAAAGTTCTTACTGTACAGGTCTTTCCCTTTTTTGATTATTGTTACCACAAGATATTTTATGTTGCTTGTGGATATTTTGAAGGGTGATGTTTCTCTTATTTCTTTCTCATTGCATTTATCATCTGTATATAGTAGGTCTACGATTTTTTGGAGTTAATTTTGTTTCCTGCTACTTTGCTGAAGGTGTTTATCAGCTCTAGGAGTTCCCTGATAATGTTTCTGGGGTCACTTGTCTATACTATCATATCATCTACAAATAGTGAAAGCTTGACTTCTTCCTTTCTAATTTGTATCCCTTTGATGTCCTTTTCTTGTATTATTGTTCTAGCTAGAAATTCAGGTACAATATTGAAGAGATACGGAGAGAGTGGACAGCCATGTCTTGTTCCTGATATTAGAGAAATAACTTTGAGTTTCTCTCCATTTAGTTTGATATTGGGTGTCAGCTTGATGTATATTGCTTTTATTATGTTTAGATATGTTCCTGTTATTCCTGTTTTGTCCAAGATCTTTATCATGAAGGGATGTTGGATTTTGTCAGAGGCTTTTTCAACATCCAGTGAGATGATCATGTGGTTTTTCTTTTTCAGTTTGTTTACATGGTGGTTTACATTAATGGATTTTGGTATGCTGAACCATCCTTGCATCGCTGGGATTAAGCCTACTTGACCATAGTGGATGATTTTTCTGATGTGTTCTTGGATTTGATTCGCCAATATTTACTTGAGAATTTTTGCATAATGTTCATGAGGGATATTGATAAGTAGTTCACTTTTTTTAGTTGTATCTTTGTATGGCATGGGTATCAAAGAAATTGTAGCCTCATAAAAAGAGTTTGGCAATGTCCCTTCTGCTTCTATTGTGTAAACAAATTGAGGAGTACTGGTATTAGCTCTTGTTTGAATTAATGGTAGAATTCTTCAATGAAGCATTCTGGCCCTGGGTTTTTTTTGATGGTGAGGCTTTTGATGACTTCTTCTATTTCATTAGGTGTTATAGGTTGATTTAACCTGCTTATTTGTCCTTGGTTTAATTTTGGTAAGTGATATCTATCCAGAAAATTTTCATTTCCTTTAGGTTTTCGAATTTTGTGGAATAAAGATTTTAAAGTATGAGATGATGATTCTCTGGATTTCCTCAGTGTCCGTTGTTACATCATCCTTTTAGTTTCTGATTTGGTTAATTAGCCTGCTTTCTCTGTGTATTTTGGTAAGTTTGGATAAAGGCTTGTCTATCTTGTTGATCTTCTCAAAGAACCAACTCTTTGTTTCATTGATTCTTTGTAATGTTTTCCTAGTTTCTCCTTTATTGATTTCACCCCTCAGTTTGATTATTTCCTGACATCTACTCATCCATGGTGAGTTTGCTTCCTTTTGCTCTAAAGCTTTCAGTTGTTCAGTCAGTTCTCTGGTGTGACTTTCTCCAGTTTCTTCATGTGGGCACTTAGCGTTTAGTGCTTTGACCTGCTTTTAGAGTGTCACATAGGTTTGGGTGTGTTGTGTCTGCATTCTCATTAAATTCTAGGAAGTCTTTAATTCCATTGTTTTCATTCCTCGACCCAGGAATGGTGCAATTTGGTGTAATTTAATTTCCATGAGTTTATAAGCTTTCTGCAATTTGTATTGCTGTTGAATTCTAAGATTAAATCATGGTGATCTGATAAGATACAGGGGGTTATTTCAATTCTTTTGTACATGGGAATGTTTGCTTTGGTGCCAACCATGTGGTCAATTTTAGAGAAGGTTCCATGTGGCGCTGAGAAGAAAGTATATTCTTTTGTGTTTTGATGGAATGTTCTATAAATATATGTTAAGACCAGTTGGGTCATAACTTCTATTAGATCCTTTGTTTCTTTGTTAAGTTTCTGTCTGGTGATCCTGTCTAGTGCTGAAAGCATGGTGGTGAAGTTTTGTACTATAAGTGTGTGTGGTTTTATGTGTTTTGATGTTTAGTATTGTTTCTTTTACAAATGTTCTTGTATTTGTGGATAGATGTTCAGGATTGAGACTTCATCTTGATGGACTTTTCCTGTGACAAGTATGAAATGCCATTCTTCATCTCTTTTGATTGATTTTAGATTGTAGTCTAATTTGTTAGATATAAGGATTGCTACACCAGATTGTTTCTTGGGCCCATTTGATTGGAAAATCTTTTCCCAACCCTTTACTCTGAGGTAACGCCTGTCTTTGAAGTTGAAGTGTGTTCCCTGTATACAGCAGAAGGATAGATTCTGTTTTTGTATCCATTCTGTTAGGCTGAACGTTTTATGGGCAGGTTAAGACCACTGACATTGAGGATATTAATGTCCATTGATAGTTGGTTCTTGTTTGTTTTGGATTTATTGTTGGTGGTGTAATTGTGTGTGTTTTTCTCCCTCCTGTTTCTTTTCTTGTTTGGTAAAATTGGATTATCTATTGCCTATGTTTTTGTGAGTGTAGTGTTGGGTTGACGTTTTTTGGGTTGACGTTTTCCTTCCTGAACTTTCTGTAGTGCTGGATTTTTGAATATGTATTGTGTAAGTTTGGTTTTGTCATGGAATATCTTGTTTTCTCTATCTATAGAGAAAATTTTGCTAGGTACAATAGTCTGGGTTGGCCAACATGCTCCCTTAGTGTTAGTAGGATATCTATCCAGGAAATTCTGGCTTTCAAAGTTTCCATTGAGAAGTCAGGTGCGATTATCTGTCGAGGGGACTCCTTTTGTGATCTATTCTGTTTGGTGTTCTGTAAGCTTCTTGTACTTTCATAGGCATATCTTTCTGTAGGTTGGGGACGTTTTCTTCTATGTTTCTGTTGAATATGTTTTCTGTACCTTTGAGCTATATTTCTTCACCTTCTTCTATACCAATTTTTCTTAAGTTCGGCCTTTTTAGGGTTTCTCATATTTCCTTTATATTTTGTGTTAGGGATTTGTTGGACTTGAGATTTCTTTGGTCGATGACTGTATATCCTCTTGAAAGTCTTCAACACCTGAGATTCTCTCTTCTATGTCTTGAATTTTATTAGTTCTACTCACATCTTTAATTCCTGAATATTTATCCAGCCTTTCTATTTCCAGCCTCACCTAATTCTGTGTTTTCATGCCTTGAACTGTTTCGAGTGCTTCCTTCAATTGTTTGGTTTTTTATATCTTTGCTTTCTTTAGATTCTTTAAGAGATTTGTTTACTTCTTGAATTACTTGGTTTGTCTTTTCCTCCATCTCATGTAATATTTTGCTT